>NC_090324.1:170997550-171093806 GCF_040869045.1 Eurosta solidaginis
AATGACCCTGACGGGATCTCGAACGCACCCCTAAATGACCCCGACCGGATCCTGAAAGCCATCTCTAAATTATCCCGAAAAAGTCCCGAAATGACCCTGACTGGACCCCGAAAGGATCCCGAAAACTTTCCAGAAATGATGTCGGAAAGGTCCTCAAATGATCTCCTAATAGTTCCGAAAAGACCCTGACGGGATCCCGAACGGATCCCGACAACTATCTAGAAATGATGTCGAAAGGGCCCGCAAATGATCCCGTATTAGTCGAGAAAAAGTCCCGAAATGACCCCGACGGGATGCCGAACGAATCCCAAAAACCATCCAGAAATGATGCCGGAAGGGACACCAAATGATCCCGAAAAAGTCCCGCAATTACTCCGACGGGATCCTGAACGGATACCGAAAACCATCCAGAAGTGATGCCGGAAAGGTCCTCAAATGATCACCTAATAGTCCCAAAATGACCCTGACGGCATCCCGGACGAATCCTGAAAACCAATCTTAAATGATGCCGAAAAAGTCTCGAAATGACCCTGATGGGACACGGAAAGGATCCCGAAAACTATCCAGAAATGATGCCGGAAAGGTCCTCAAATGATCACCTAATACCAAAATGACCCAAAAACTATCCCGGAAAGGTAACAAAAAATTCCGTAATGGCTCCTACGGCATCCCGGACGGATCCAGAAATGATCTCGGAAAGGTCCCCAAATGATCCCAAAATGGTCCCGAAATGACCCTGATGGATCCGGAAAACCATCAAGAAATTATGCCGAAAAAGTCTCGAAATGACCCTGATGGGACACGGAAAGGATCCCGAAAACTATCCAGAAATGATGCCGGAAAGGTCCTCAAATGATCACCTAATACCAAAATGATCCAAAAACTATCCCGGAAAGGTAACAAAAAATTCCGTAATGGCTCCTACGGCATCCCGGACGGATCCAGAAATGATCTCGGAAAGGTCCCCAAATGATCCCAAAATGGTCCCGAAATGACCCTGATGGATCCGGAAAACCATCAAGAAATTATGCCGGAAGGGTCCCCAAATGATCCCGAATAAAAAATAGAAAAAGTCACGAAACGACCCCTAGAGGATCCCCAAATGATCCCGTATTAGCCCCGAAAAAGTCCCAAAATAACCCTGACGGGATGCCGGACGAATCCCGAAGACCATCCAGAAATGATGCCTAAAGGGAATCAAAATAACCCCAAAAAAGTCCCGTAATGATCCCGGAAACCATCAAGAGTTTATCTCTCGAAGATACGCAAATGATCCCGACGGGATCCCGGACGGATCCCGAAAACAATCCAGAAATGATGCCGGAAAGGTCCTCAAATGATCCCCTAATAGTCCCGAAATGACCGTGACGGGATCCCGACAACCATCCAGAAATGATGCCGAAAGGGTCCGCAAATGATCCCGTATTAGTCGAGAAAAAGTCCCGAAATGACCACGACGGGATCCCGGACGAATCACAAAAACCATCCAGAAATGATGCCGGTAGGTATCCCAAATGATCCCGAAATAGTCCCGAAATGACCTCGTCGGCATCCCGGACGGATCCCGAAAATTATCCAGAAATGATGCCGGAAAGGTTCCCAAATGATCCCCTAATAGTCCCGAAATTACCCCGATGGGATCATGGACGGATCCCGAAAACCATCCAGAAATGATGCCGAAAGGGTTGCCAAATGAATGAAAAAGTCCCGAAATGACCCCGACGGGATGCCGGACGAATCCCGAAGACCATCCAGAAATGATGCCTAAAGGGAATCAAAATAACCCCAAAAAAGTCCCGTAATGATCCCGGAAACCATCAAGAGTTTATCTCTCGAAGATACGCAAATGATCCCGACGGGATCCCGGACGGATCCCGAAAACCATCCAGAAATGATGCCGGGAGGGTCCCCAAAAGATCGCGAAATAGTCCCGAAATGATTCCGGAATAGTCCCGAAAATGTCTCAAAATAACCCCGACGGGATCCCATACGGATCCCGAAAACTATACAGAAATGATCCCGGAAGGGTCCCAAAATGATCCCGAAAAAGTCCCGAAATTGCCCCGGCGGGATCCCGGACCGATCCCGAAAACCATCCAGAAATGATCCCGGAAGGGCCTCGATATGACCCTTACGGGATTACAAATAAGGTGAAGCTAATTATAAAACCATGTTAATAAGGCAGCAGGCGCAGGAGCGAATGAAAAGTTACATAGAAACGTACAGGTAAAGCTAATAAAAGCGTGCTAATAAAAACAATTGAAGGAGGGCGGATGGCGGGGATAAAAGGAGAGGACCACTGATCGGTCCTCCAAAATTGTCTAGATCTCGATCTGTATATGCCAGATACCAAAAACTATTGATTTAGGAGACAATTTATATTGAGTTATAACAATTTATAGATTTTACACCAGAGTGGTAGATAAAGGGGGGAAGGGGGCGGAGGGTGTCACTGCTTACTTTATAAGCCTTCGACTTATTTGACCCCTTGAGTCTGTGATATTGGTGAAGGCCAGTATACATAAAGTTATAATGTGTAAAAATTATTAAAAAGTAATTGCTCGAAGAGGTCGTGGGACCCCCACCCCTCTTTCCATGTTCGAAAAAAAACTCGCTAGTAGACTACTGTCTGTGTCCCATATTTCATCAAAATCCGTGTAGCCATTCTGGCGTGATTCAGTCGCAAAAACGAAAAAATATAATAATTAAATTATAACTGTTCCTAGGGGCGGGGACCACGCCCCTTTTCAAAAATATATAACTAGTAGATCCTTCTTGACTATTGGCTATATGTGTGCCAAATTTCATCCAAATCCGTCCAGCCGTTCTTGCGTGATTGAGTCACAAAGACAAACGTCTGGACAAACATCCAAACATCCAAACATCTTCACATCCAAACTTTGCCATTTATAATATATAGCCTTTACCCGCGGCCCCGTCCGCAAGGAGAAAATGAAATATGTGGGCTATTCACGTTAGCCTGCTTATAAAGTTATCTGTTTAAAATTTTTTGTCTGTCTAATGCATTTTATTTTTGTAATTGAGTAAAAAAAAGAACTTTATGAGCTGATAACCTGATAGGATCCCAAAATGATAACGAAATTATCCAGAAAAAGCCACGAAATGACCACGACGCTATCGCGGACGGATCCCGAAAACCATCCAGAAACACCCCGGAAGTGTTTCCAAAAGTTCCCGAAGTAGTCCCAAAAAAACCCGAAATGACAACGACACGATTCTAGACTTATCCAGATAACCACACAGAAATGATGCCTGAAGGGTACCAAATTGATCCCGAAATAGTCCCGAAAAAGTTCCGAAATTACCCTGACGGGCTCCCGGGCGGATCTCAAAAACCATCCAGAAAATATCCAGGAAGGGTCCCTAAATTATCCCGACATACTCCAGAAAATGTTCCGAAATGGCTCCGAGGGGATCCACGGCGGATCGCAAAAACCATACAGAAATGATTCCGGAAGGATCCCAAAATGATCCCGAAATAGTCCGGAAATTACCCAAATGGGTTCCCGCACAGATCCAGAAATGATCTCGGAAGGGTGCAAAAACTATCCCGGAAAAGTAACAAAAAATCCCGAAATGGCTCCTACGGCATTCCGGACGGATCCAGAAATGATCTCGGAAGGGTCCCCAAATGATCCCAAAATGGTCCCGAAATGACCCTGATGGATCCGGCAAACCATCAAGAAATTATGCCGAAAGTGTCCCAAAATGATCCCGAAATAATACAGAAAAAGTCACGAAACGACCCCTAGAGGATCCCTAAATGATCCCGTATTAGCCCCAAAAAGGTCCCGAAATAACCCCGACGGGATCCCGGACAAATCCCGAAAACCATCCAGAAAAGATGCCGGAAAGGTCCTCAAATGATCACCTAATAGTCCCAAAATGACCCTGACGGCATCCCGGACAGATCCCGAAATCCATCCAGAAATGATCCTGGGAGGGTCCCAAAATTATCCCGAAATAGTCTCGGAAAAGTCCAGAAATTACCCTGACGGGATCCCGGACGAATCCTGAAAACCAATCTTAAATGATGCCGAAAAAGTCCCGAAATGACCCTGATGGGACCCGGAAAGGATCCCGAAAACTATCCAGAAATGATGCCGGAAAGGTCCTCAAATGATCACCTAATACCAAAATGACCCTGACAGCATCACGGACTGATCCCGAAATCCATCCAGAAATGATCTTGGGAAGGTCCCAAAATGATCCCGAAATAGTCTCGGAAAAGTACAGAAATCACCCTGACGGGTTCCCGGACGAATCCTGAAAACCAATCTTAAATGATCCCGAAAAAGTCCCGAAATGACTCTGACGGGACCCCGAAAGGATCCCGAAAACTATCCAGAAATAATGCCGGAAAGGTCCTCAAATGATTTCCTAATAGTTCCGAAAAGACCCTGACGGGATCCCGAACGGATCCCGACAACTATTTAGAAATGATGCCGAAAGGGCCCGCAAATGATCCCGTATTAGTCGAGAAAAGGTCCCCAAATGACCCCGACGAGATCCCTGACGGATACCGAAAATCATCCAGAAATTATGCCGGTAGGTACCCCAAATGATCCCGAAAAAGTCCCCAAATTATCCCGACATACTCCAGAAAAAGTTCCGAAAAGGCTCCGAGGGGATCCACGACGGATCGCGAAAACCATACAGATATGATTCCCGAAGGATCCCAAAATGATCCCGAAATAGTCCAGAAATGACCCAGACGGGATCCCGCACAGATCCAGAAATGATCTCGGAAGGGTCCCCAAATGATCCCAAAAAGGTTCCGAAATGACCCTGATGGATCCGGCAAACCATCAAGAAATTATGCCGGAAGGGTCCCCAAATGATCCCGAAATAAAACAGAAAAAGTCACGAAACGACCCCTAGAGGATCTCCAAATGATCCCGTATTAGTCCCGAAATAACCCCGACGGGATACCGGACAAATCCCGAAAACCATCCAGAAATGATGCCGGAAGGGATCCCAAATGATTCCGAAACAATCCCGCAATGATTCCGACGGGATCCCGAACGGATACCGAAAATCATCCAGAAGTGATGCCGGAAAGGTCCTCAAATGATCACCTAATAGTCCCGAAATGACCCTTAAGGCATCCTGGACGGATCCCGTAAACCGTCCAGAAATGATGCCGGATAGGTCCCCAAAATATCACCTAATAGTCCCAAAATGACCCTGACGGCATCCCGGACTGATCCCGAAATAGTCTCGGATCCCGAAAACCATCCAGAAATGATGCCGGAAGAGCCCCCAAATGATCCCGAAAAAGTCCCCAAATGACCCCGACGAGATCCCGGACGGATCCCGAAAACCTTCCAGAAATGATGCCGGAAGAGCCCCCAAATGATCCCGAAAAAGTCCCCAAATTACCCCGACGAGATCCCGGACGGATCCCGAAAACCATCCAGAAATGATGCCGAAAGGGTCCCCAAATGATCCCGTATTAGTCGCGAAAAAGTCCCGAAATGACCCCGACGGGATGCCGGACGAAACCATCCAGAAATGATGCCAAAAGGGACCCAAAATAACCCCGAAAAAGTCCCGTAATGATCCCGGAAACCATCAAGAATTTATCTCTCGAAGGTACGCAAACGATCCCGAAAGTACCCCGACGGGATCCTGGACGGATCCCGAAAACCATCCAGAAATGATGCCGGAAGGGTCCCCAAATGATCGCGAAATAGTCCCGAAATGATTCCGGAATAGTCCCGAAAATGTCCCAAAATAACCATGGATGGTCTTCGGGATTCGCCCAGCATCCCGTCGGGGTCATTTCGGGACTATTTCGGGATCATTTTGGGATCCTTCCGGAATCATTTCTGTATGGTTATCGCGATCCGTCGTGGATCCCCTCGGAGCCATTTCGGAACTTTTTCTGGAGTATGTCGGGATAATTTAGGGACCCTTCCTGGATATTTTCTGGATGGTTTTTGAGATCCGCCCGGGAGACCGTCAGGGTCATTTCGGAACCTTTTCGGGATCATTTTGGAACACCTTCAGGGATCATTTCTGTGTAATTCTCTGGATACGGACCTTTCCGGCATCACTTCTGGATGGTTTTCGGTATCCGTCCGGGAGCCCGTCGGGGTCATTTCGGGACTTTTTCGCGACTAATACGGGATCATTTGGGAACCCTTTCGGCATCATTTCTGGATGGTTTTCGGGATACGTCCGGGATCCCGTCGGGGTCATTTCGGGAATTTTTCGCGACTAATACGGGATCATTTGGGAACCATTTCGGCATCACTTTTGGATGGTTTTCGGTATCCGTTACGGATCCCGTCGGAATCATTCCGGGACTTTTTCGGGATCAGTTGGGGTCCCTCCCAAAATCATTTCTGGATGGATTTCGGGATCTGTCCGGGATCCCGTCAGGGTCATTTAGCGATGCGTTCGAGATCCCATCAGGGATCATTTCTGGATCCGTCCGGGCTGCCGTAGGAGCCATTTCGGCATTTTTTGTTACTTTTCCGGGATAGTTTTTGGACCATTCCGGGATCATTTCTGGATCTGTGCGGGATCCCATCTGGGTCATTTCCGGACTATTTCGGGATCATTTTGGGATCCTTCCGGAATCATTTCTGTATGGTTATCGCGATCCGTCGTGGATCCCCTCGGAGCCATTTCGGAACTTTTTCTGGAGTATGTCGGGATAATTTAGGGACCCTTCCTGGATATTTTCTGGATGGTTTTTGAGATCCGCCCGGGAGACCATCAGGGTCATTTCGGAACCTTTTCGGGATCATTTTGGAACACCTTCAGGGATCATTTCTGTGTGGTTCTCTGGATACGTCTAGGATCGTGTCGTTGTCATTTCGGGTTTTTTTGGGACTATTCCGGGAACTTTTGGAGACCCTTTCGCGGCATTTCTGGATGGTTTTCGGGATCCATCCACGATAGCGTGGGGGTCATTTCGTAGCTTTTTCTGGATAATTTTGGGATCATTTGGGATCCTATCAGGTTGTCAGCTCATTTAGTTCTTTTTTTTTACTCAATTACAAAAATAAAATGCATTAGACAGAAAACAAAATTTTAAACAGATAACTTGATAAGCAGGCTAACGCGAATAGCCCATATATTTAAATTTCTTCTTGCGAACGGGGCCGCGGGTAAAGGCTAGTATATATTATAAATATATCATTATAAATATGTCATTTTGGGACTATTAGGTGATCATTTGAGGACCTGTCCGGCATCACTTCTGGATGGGTTTCGGTATCCGTCCGGGAGCCCGTCGGGGTCATTTCGGGACTTTTTCCCGACTAATACGGGATCATTTGGGAACCCTTTCGGCATCATTTCTGGATGGTGTTCGGGATACGTCCGGGATCCCGTCGGGGTCATTTCGGGAATTTTTCGCGACTAATACGGGATCATTTAGGAACCATTTCGGCATCACTTCTGGATGGTTTTCGGTATCCGTTCAGGATCCCGTCGGAATCATTGCGGGACTTTTTCGGGATCATTTGGGGTCCCTCCCAAAATCATTTCTGGATGGATTTCGGGATCTGTCCGGGATCCCGTCAGGGTCATTTAGGGATGCGTTCGAGATCCCATCAGGGTCATTTCGGGATTTCTTCGGGACTATATAGGGATCATTTCTGGATGGTTTACGGGATCCGTCCAGGATCCCTTAAGGGTCATTTCGGGACTATTAGGTGATCATTTCAGGACCTCTCCGGCATCACTTCTGCATGATTTTCGATATCCGTTCGGGATCCCGTCGGAATCAATGCGGGACTTTTTCAGAATCATTTGGGATCCCTTCAGGCATCATTTCTGGATTGTTTTCGGGATTTTTCCGGGATCCCGTCGGGGTTATTTCGGGACCTTTTCGGGGCTAATACGGGATCATTTGGGGATCCTCTAGGGGTCGTTTCGTGACTTTTTCTGTATTATTTCGGGATCATTTGGGGACCCTTCCGGCATAATTTCTTGATGGTTTGCCGGATCCATCAGGGTCATTTCGGGACCATTTTGGGATCATTTGGGGACCCTTCCGAGATCATTTCTGGATCCGTCCGGGCTGCCGTAGGAGCCATTTCGGAATTTTTTGTTACTTTTCCGGGATAGTTTTTGGACCATTCCGGGATCATTTCTGGATCTGTGCGGGATCCCATCTGGGTCATTTCCGGACTATATCGGGATCATTTTGGGATCCTTCCGGAATCATTTCTGTATGGTTATCGCGATCCGTCGTGGATCCCCTCGGAGCCATTTCGGAACTTTTTCTGTAGTATGTCGGGATAATTTAGGGACCCTTCCTGGATATTTTCTGGATGGTTTTTCTGACGGATTTGGATGAAATTTGGCACACATATAGCCAATAGTCTAGAAGGATCTACTAGCTATATATTTTTCAAAAGGGGGGAGGGCCCCGCCCCCTACGAACAGTTATAATTTAATTATTATATTTTTTAGTTTTTGCGACTGAATCATGCCAGAACGGCTACATGGATTTTGATGAAATTTGGGACACAGACAGTAGTCTACTAATATTTTTCGAACATGGAAAGAGGGGTGGGGGTCCCATGACCCCTTCGAGCAATTACTTTTTAATTATTTTTCACATTATAACTTTACGTATGCTGGGCTTCACCAATATCACAGACTCAATGGGTCAAATAAGTCGTGGGCTTACAAAGTGAGCAGTGACACCCTCCGCTCTCCCCCCACCCCCCTTCTACTCGTCTGGTGTAAAATCTATAAATTGTTATAACTCAATATACATTTTCTCCTAAATCAATAGTTTTTGGTATCTGGCACATACAGATCGAGATCTAAACAATTTTGGAAAAGCGAGCAGCGGTACTTCTCCTCCCGCACGCATTTATTAGCTTTACCTGTATGTTTCTTTGTAACTCTTCATTCGCTCCAACGCGCCTGCTGCCTTATTAAAATTGTTCTACAATTAGCTTCGCCTTATTTGTAATCCCGTTGGGGTCATATCGAGACCCTTCTGGGATCATTTCTGTATAGTTTTCGGGATCCGTCCGGGATCCCGTCGGGGTTATTTTCGGGACTATTCCGGGAGCATGGGTTTCGGGATCCGTTCGGCATCCAGTCGGGTTATTTTCGGGATCATTTGCGTACCTTTGAGAGATAAATTCTTGATGGTTTCCGGTATCATTACGGGACTTTTTCGGGGTCATTTTGGTTCCCTCCGCCATCATTTCTGGATGGTTTTCGGGATCCGTCCGGGATCCCGTCGGGGTCATTTCGCGACTTTTTCTGGATCATTTGGGGTCCCTTCCGGCATCATTTCTGGATAGTTTTCGGGATCCGTTCGGGATCTTTTCGGGACTATAAGGGGATCATATGAAGGCCTTTCCGGCATCATTTCTGCATAGCTTCCGGGATTCGTCGGGGATCATTTCGGGACTATTAGGAGATCATTTGAAGACCATTCCGGCATCATTTCTGCATAGTTTCCGGGATCCGTCGGGGATCTCGACGGGGTCATTTCGGGATCATTTCTGCATAGTTTCCGGGGTTCGTCCGAGATACCGTCGGGGTCATTTCGGGACTTTTTTTCTCGACTAATGCGGGATCATTTGGGGAACCTTTCGGCATCATTTCTGGATGAATTTCGGTATCCGTTCGGGATCCCGTCAGGGTAATTTCGGTACAATTAGGGGATCATTTGAAGACCTTTCCGGCATCATTTCTGCATAGTTTCTGGGATCCGTCGGGGATCTCGACGGGGTCATTTCGGGACTATTTCGCGATCATTTCTGCATAGTTTCCGGGGTTCGTCCGAGATACCGTCGGGGTTATTTCGGGACTTTTTCTCGACTGATACGGGATCATTTGGGGTCCCCTCCAGCATCATTTCTGGATGGATTTCGGTATCCGTCGGGGATCCCGTCTTGGTCATTTAGGGACTTTTTCTCTACTAATGCGGGATTATTTGGGGACCCTTTCGGTATCGTTACTGAATGGTTTTCGGGATCCGTCCGGGAGCCGCGCGGGATCATTTCGGGACTCTTAGGGGATCATTTGAGGACCTCTCCGGCATCATTTCTGCATAGTTTCCTGGATCCGTCGGGGCCCTCGACGGGGTGATTTCGGGACTATTTCCGCATCATTTGGGGTACCTGCAGGGATCACATCTGGATGGTTTGGTATCCGTCCGGGATCCCGTCGGGCTCATCTTGGGACTTTTTCGGGATCATTTGGGTTCCTCTCCGGCATCATTTCTGGATGGTTTTCGGGATTCGTCCGGGATCCCGTCGGGGTCATTTTGGGACTTTTTCGGGATCATTTGGGATACCTACCGGCATCATTTATGGATGGTATTCGGGATCCGTCTGGGATCCCGTCAGGGTGATTTCGAGACTATTAGGGGATCATTTGAAGACCTTTCCGGCATCATTTCTGGATAGTTTTGGGGATTCGTTCGGGAACCCGACGGGGTAATTTTGGGAATATTTCGGGATCAGTTTGGGGTACCCACCGGCATTATTTCTGAATGGTTTTCGGTATATGTCCGGGATCCCGTCGCGATCATTTCGGGACTTTTTCGTGATCATTTGGGGTCCCTTCCGGCATCATTTCTGGAGGGTTTTCGGGATCCGTCCGGGATCCCGTCGGGCTCATCTTGGGACTTTTTCGGGATCATTTGGTTTCCTTTCCGGCATCATTTCTGGATGGTTTTCGGGATTCGTCCGGGATCTCGTCGGGGTCATTTCGGGACTTTTTCGGGATTTTTCGCGGTCCCTTCCGGCATCATTTCTGGGTGGTTTTGGGGATACTGTCTAGGTAATTTCATGATTTCTTCGAGATCATTTGGGGGTCCCGTCAGGCATCATTTCTGGATGATTTTAGAGATCCCTCCGGGATCCCGTTGGGGTAATTTCGGGACTATTTCGGGATCATTTGGTGCACCTTCCGGCATCATTTATACATGGTTTTCGGGATACGTTCGTTATCCCATCGGGGTAATTTCGGGACTTTTTCTCGACTAATACGGGATCATTTGGGGTAGCTTCCAGCATCATTGCTAGATGGTTTTCGGGATCCGTCCGGGATCCCGTTGGGGTAATTTCGGGACTATTTCGGGATCATTTGGGGTACCTTCCGGCATCATTTGTAGATGGTTTCCGGGATCCCGTCGGAGTCATTTCGGAATTTTTCGGGATCATTGGGGGTGTTTTTCGGCATCATTTCTACATGGTTTTCGGGATGCGTCCGGGATCCCGTCGGGGTCAATTCGGGACTTTTTCTCAACTAATTCGGGATCATTTTGAGACCCTTTCGGCATCATTTCTGAATGGTTTTCGGTATCCGTCCAGGATCCCGTTGGGGTCATTTCGGGACTATTAAGGGATCATTTGAGGACCTTTCCGGCATCATTTCTGGATAGTTTTCGGGATCCGTCCGGGATCCCGTCGGGATCATTTCGGGACTTTTTCGGGGCTATTTCGGGATCATTTGTGTATAGTTTTCGGGATCCGTCCAGGATTCCGTCGGGATTATTTTGGGACATTTTCGGGACTATTCCGGGATCATTTCGGTACTATTTCGGGATCATTTGGGGTACCTCACGGCTTCATTTCTAGGTGGTTTTCTGGATCCGTCCGGGATCCCGTCGGGGTAATTTCGGGACTTTTTCTCGACTAATACGGGATCATTTGGGGTAGCTTCCGGCATCATTGCTAGATAGTTTTCGGGATCCGTCCGGGATCCCGTCAGGGTCCTTTCGGTACTATTTCGGGATCATTTGGGGTACCTTCCGTCTTCATTTCTAGATGGTTGTCGGGATCCGTCCGGGATCCCGTCAGGGTCATTTCGGGACTATTTCGGGATCATTTGGGGTACCTTCCGGCATCATTTCTAGATGGTTTTCGGGATCCGTCCGGGATCCCGTCAGGGCCATTTCGGGACGTTTTCTCGACTTATACGGGATCAATTGGGGACCCTTTCGGCATCATATCTGGATTCTTTTCGGGATCCGTCCGGGAACCCGTCGAGGTCAATTCGGGACTTTTTTTCAAATAATACAGGATCATTTGGGGTAACTTCCGTCATCATTGCTAGATGGTTTTCGGGATCCGTCCGGCACCATTTCTAGATGATTTTAGGGATCCGTACGGGATCCCGTCAGGGTCATTTCGGGACTATTTCGGGATCATTTGGGGTATTTTCCGGCATCATTTCTGTATGGTATTCGGGATCATTTGGGGTCCCTTCCGGCATAATTTCTGGATGGTTTTCGGTCATTTCGGGGACTATTAGGGTATCATTTGAGGACCTTCCGGCGTCATTTCTGGATAGTTTTCGGGATCCATCCGGGATCCCGACGGGGTCAATTCAGGACTTTTTCTCGACTAATACGGGATTATTTCGGGACCCTTTCGGCATTATTTCTGGATGCTTTTCGGGATCCGTCAGGAATCCCGTCGGGGTTATTTCGGGACTTTTTCGGGACTAATACGGGATAATTAGGGGAGCCTTTCGGCATCATTTCTGAATGGTTTTCGGGATCCGTACGGGATCCTGCCAGGGTCATTTCGGGACTATTTCGGAATCATTTGGGGTACCTTCCGGCATCATTTCTGTATGGTTTTCGGGATTCGTCCGGGATCCCTTCGGGGTCATATCAGGAACTATTCGATATCATTTGGGGTACCTTCCGGCATCAATTCCAGATGGTTTTCGAGATCCGTCCGGGATCCCGTCGGGGTCATTTCGGGACTTTTTATCGACTGGTATCGGATCATTTGGGGACCCTTTCGGCATAATTTCTGGATGGTTTTCGCGATCCGTCCTGGATCCCTTCGGGGTCATTTCGGAACTTTTTCGGGACTATTTCGGGATCATTTGGGGTATTTTCCGGCATCATTTCTGTATGGTATTCGGGATCATTTGGGGTCCCTTCCGGCATAATTTCTGGATGGTTTTCGGTTAATAAGGCAGCAGGCGCGGACGGGGCCGCGGGTAAAGGCTAGTTTATAATATATATTAGATATTAGATTAGATATTATAGTTTAGTACATACTTAAAAAAATTGTGATTACAAATAATTATTATTTATGCTATTTAATAACTTTAAGATCGTTTTATCTTAAAATTTATGTGCGATGAAGACAAATTTAATGTAAAAAGTCCTTTTAACAGATGTATTCTTAACATTTTATGATAAAACGGTCTTTAGAACAATTGTAAATGAATTTTTTTATTACTAAATAAACGTTTTCATTAAAAATTAAGAAAATTTTGGAGATTTTTTGGGTATTTTGGAGTTTTTTAGGTTTTTTTTTTTTTTGGTATTTTGGAGCTTTTTTAGGTATTTTTTGGGTATTTTGGTAAACATTTTGAGCATTTTCAGACATAAAATTTTTCCGATATGGCATCCCTACAAAAATACAACCCTGTGTTATGGGAAATTTTTAGTTAGAGAGGAGCAACTATGCATTTTTCCTTATGGCACTTTGGTATAAGTGTGAGAAGGATGCGCGATCACACGTACACGACTCGCTCAAGGGGAAAGTGGATAAAATCCGCACTCTGCCTATACAAAATTATCTATGTTTTTATCCACTTTTTTACTCAATCATTATCCAGTTTTTTACGCAGTTTTGCTTGGCAGTGTCTGTAAGCAATTATACATACATACATACATACATACTACACACACATAATTATTGTTTGTAAACAAAGATTTCTGTAAGCAATAAAATACTCTTTGTTTTAAAATATCTATAAGCAATAGCATATCAGTTGTTTGTCTCATAAGTAACAATAGCCATAAGATAACACTACACTAAACACTTAAACAGTTTTAAGAACGTTATCTATACAACAAAGAATAGTGAACCCAAATAGCTATCTACAGTCGTAGGTAAACATTAAACAATTAACAAGGTGATAATTCCCTGCGATAAGAACCGCCGTATCTCAGTAGTATAAATATAACTAAGATTCATGTAAACAAGCAGTCTAAAGAATATCAATAAAGAGCACGCACTTCGGCGTAGTAAAAATGTTATTTTTTTTTCTCATATCGTATAATCGATATTAACCGGGGACTCGTCCGTTCTTTCCTGAACAAGCCATATCCTGCATTACAGGACAAAAATAAAAAAATCCCGTTCATAAAGAAGGAAAAAAACTAGATTCCTAAAAAATTGGGATAATACGGATAAGTCTTGAAACAAAGATAATCCATCCAAGCAGCGCTATAAGTGAGACAAAGAGTGAATCCCGAAACCAACGGACAACACCCTAGAGTTACGAAGAAAACGGCAAACGTTTTTCGACTTATCACGTACATCGCTGAACATAGACTACGAAATGACCGCACAGGAGATAGCAAACCTAAGGGCACATATATCTGCCTTGACCACAACCCTGAATGAAACCCAAGAGGGGATGAATTCTCTTGAAACCAATGGAACAGTCACAGTCACAGATCAATACCAAGGCTGTGCACCCAACATTACTGATGCGTCGCAAATTAACTTAGAAATTTTTAAAATGCTTCACAGGCGACACGAACAATTATAGATCGTGGAGAAAACGTGCCTGGACACACATGGAAAACATCAAGAATTACGCTACTACACCCACGTATTACACGGCACTCTCGATTGTACATTCGAAAATTCAAGGACATGCGGCCGATATTTTAATAAACCACGACACCAAATTCAATTTTTATTCTATAATAAATCGTCTCGATTACACTTACGCGGACCAGAGACCTCTGTATGTGTTACTCGAAGAAAGTAAGAGAATAAGGCAGGGGAAAAGAACCTTGGCGAAGTTCCATAGCGAAGTTAGTAAATCGCTTAACCTTGCGCTCACTAAAGTCGAGATGGATAGCTTAGGGAATCCCCCAGCCATGAAGAAGTATGTAAACCAGGAAGCTGTAAGAACATTCATTCTTGGCCTGAACAGCAAATATACCAGCGGCACCCTCCATAGCCACAATCCAAAGAATTTACAAACTGCTTATGCTATCGCAAGTACGATACACCACGATAATGTGAACTCACAATTCGACTTTCTGCAATATAATCAGCACCGACAAAATAATACATGGCAGTATCAAAACACAAGCAGAAGATATCACGAGGAACCACAAAGATACAGACCTAACGTGCAGGTGCAATATAATCAAACTGCGCCAAGGCAACATCACCAACCAATGGACGTAGATCCATCAAATCAGTACAAGAGACCACCACAGCAAAACAGCTATGACCGTCAAATGCAAGGACTACCTTCAAATAATCCATTTCGTGGAGATCCTCAAAAAAGAGAACGAAATCCGTCATCTCGCTATTTCAACGCACAACAGAAGGGACAACGTGTTAACCAAACACGCGACGAAGAATTACAATCACTTGCACCGGAAGATGACGAATATGAAACAGGCAGGGTTTTTTTAGGCGTATGAACGATTTGCCGTGTCTGCAACGCCACTGCAGGGATACAGGCAAACTTATCAACATCCTGATCGACACCGGAGCAACAAATCTAATCTAATTCTAATATATATCTAATCTAATATATCTAATATATATTATAAATGGCAAAGTTTGGATGTTTGGATGTTAAGATGTTTGGATGTTTGTCCAGACGTTTGTCTTTGTGACTCAATCACCCAAGAACGGCTGGACGGATTTGGATGAAATTTGGCACACATATAGCCAATAGTCTAGAAGGATCTACTAGCTATATATTTTTCAAAAGGGGGGAGGGCCCCGCCCCCTACGAACAGTTATAATTTAATTATTATATTTTTTAGTTTTTGCGACTGAATCATGCCAGAACGGCTACATGGATTTTGATGAAATTTGGGACCCAGACAGTAGTCTACTAGCGAAATCTTTTTCGAACATGGAAAGAGGGGTGGGGGTCCCATGACCCCTTCGAGCAATTACTTTTTAATTATTTTTCACATTATAACTTTACGTATGCTGGCCTTCACCAATATCACAGACTCAATGGGTCAAATAAGTCGAGGGCTTACAAAGTGAGCAGTGACACCCTCCGCCCCCCCCCTTCTACCCCTCTGCTGTAAAATCTATAAATTGTTATAACTCAATATAAATTTTCTCCTAAATCAATAGTTTTTGGTATCTGGCACATACAGATCGAGATCTAAACAATTTTGGAAAAACGAGCAGCGGTACTTCTCCTCCCGCCATCCGCCCTCCATCAATTGTTTTTATTAGCACGCTTTTATTAGCTTTACCTGTATGTTTATTTGTAACTCTTCATTCGCTCCAACGCGCCTGCTGCCTTATTAAAATTGTTCTACAATTAGCTTCGCCTTATTTGTAATCCCGTTGGGGTCATATCGAGACTCTTCTGGGATCATTTATGGATGGTTTTCAGGATCCGTCCGGGATCGCGCCGGGGTCATTTCGGGACTTTTTCGGTACTATTTCGGGATAATCTTGGGACCCTTGCGGGATCATTTCTATAGTTTTCGGGATCCGTCCGGGATCCCGTCGGGGTTATGTTCGGGACTATTCCGGGATCATTTCGGGATTTTTTCACAAACATTTAGGGACCTTTTCCGGCAACATTTCTGGTTGGGTTTCGGGATCCGTTCGGCATCCAGTCGGGGTATTTTCGGGATCATTTGCGTACCTTTGAGAGATAAATTCTTGATGGTTTCCGGGATCATTACGGGACTTTTTCGGGGTCATTTTGGTTCCCTTCCGCCATCATTTCTGGATGGTTTTCGGGATCCGTCCGGGATCCCGTAGGGGTCATTTCGCGACTTTTTCTGGATCATTTGGGGTCCCTTCCGGCATCATTTCTGGATGGTTTTCGGGATCCGTTCGGGATCATTTCGGGACTATAAGGGGATCATATGAAGGCCTTTCCGGCATCATTTCTGCATAGCTTCCGGGATTCGTCTGGGATCATTTCGGAACTATTAGGAGAACATTTGAAGACCTTTCTGGGATTATTTCAGCATAGTTTCCGGGATCCGTCGGGGATCTCGACGGGGTCGTTTCGGGACCATTTCGGGATCATTTCGGCATAGTTTCATTTCTGGATGGTTCTCGGGATCTGTACGGGAACCCATAAGGGTAATTTCGGAACTTTTTCGGGACAATTTCTGAATCATTTTGGGACCCCTCCTGGTTAATTTCTGGATGATTTTCGGGATCTGTCCTGGAATTTTAGTATCATCTTGGGACCCTTCCGGGATCATTTTAGGCCTCTTCGCAACCGGTAGTTCAGCACACATGCCTTTTTAATTATGAGCTTTTATGGCCGTTGATTTGCTGCTAATTATTCGTAATTAAAATTCGGTATGTTTTATCTTCAATCTAACACAGCTTCTTCGTTCTATTTTTGAGCTTTTTAAATGAATCGTGTAACGAACTGTTATAACTATAATTACACTTTTTGTAATATTTTAACTAACTAAATACCCGAAAAAGCAACAGTATTTTCATCTAAAAAATTCTCTTTGGTTTTAGCTAATTGTAGTTTCACTCCTTTGTTCTATGAGTAATAATTCTTTCACCCCTTTCATATCAGTTAATTTAATTTAAAAACAAAATGTATTTTTTTAATTCGAATAAACTGTATTGACTATTCATGAAAGTGTGCCTTTCAGCTTATCTTCTCATTTAGTTCTCTTTTTTTACTAAATTACAAAAAAAAAATACATTAGACAAAAATAATTTTTAAACAGATAACTTGATAAGCAGGCTAACGTGAACAGCATATATATTTAATTTTCTCCTTGCGGACGGGGCCGCGGGTAAAGGCTAGTATAATCTATATACATAAAAAGAAGTGTACATTTTGATTGTCACTCCATAACTCGAGAACGGCTCGACAGATTGCCATGAAATTTTTAGGAAAGATACAGGAAGGAGAGATGATGGTTATTTGATTTTGAAATCCCAAACCGGTTTAGCCATATATATATATAAATCAAATTCTGTGTGTGTGTGTGTTCGCTATGGAAACGTATTTCTCACACATCAATCATCACCAAATTTAGATTATGGGTTCCTTCGATCAACGGGAAGGTTTTAGGCTAAAAATAATTTCGATATATAAAAGGGGCGTGGCACCTCCCATACAAATGGAATCTTTGGTACTGCATAACTTTGAAGGTATACATGCCAGAACATTGAAATTCAATGAGGAGTTATATGAGGTCAATCCCTAACACCACCAAGAAAATGCGGAATTTGGAGAAAGGTGGCGTGGCAACTCCCATACAAATGGAATCTTTAGTAATGCATAACTTTGGAGGTATACATGCCAGAACATTGAAATTCAGTAAGGAGTTATATGAGGTCAATCCCTAACACCACCAAGAAAAGGCGGAATTGGGAAAAAGGGGGTGTGGAACCTCCCATTCAAATGCAATCTTTGGTACTGCATAACTTTGAAGGTATACGTGCCAGAACATTGAAATTCAGTAAGGAGTTATATGAGGTCAATCCCTAGCACCACCAAGAAAATGCGGAATTGGGAAAAGGGGGGCGTGGAGCCTCCCATTCGAATGGAATATTTGGTACTGCATAACTTTGAAGGTATACATGCCAGAACATTGAAATTCAGTAAGGAGTTATTTGAGGTCAATCCTTAACACCACCAAGAAAATATGGAATTGGGAAAAAGGAGGCGTGGCACCCATACAAATGGAATATATTATACTGCATATATCTGGATGTCGTAATAGTAGGATAATTAAAATTGGTAAGGAGCTATGTGACGTTAAGTCCTAAAACCTCCAGCAAAATGTGGAATGGGGAAAACTGTGGATGCCGTACAAACTTAAGTTATTTTAACACCTAAAATTTGACTGCATTGTTGAGTTTAGCTGTTATACCTTTTGGACGTTTAGTAATCTGCCGCTGTTAAAAAAATTGTTTAGCTTCAGTCTATCTACATCTTCTATAAAAATCAAATTCTGTGTGTGTGTTCCCTATGAAAACGTGTTTGCTATACTTCGATCATCGCCAAATTTTGGCTCGAGGTTCCTTCGATCAAGACGAAAGTTTTTCATATTTCAGAATTAAGAATTTTAAATTTAAATGTTTTTGTTTTTTGGCTATGCGAAAGAAATATCTTAGCTCCCAAAAATGATCATGTTAACAAAATCAATGATCGCTTTCAAAATCAATTTCCTGGTGAAGTGACGAAATATAAATCGATCGACACAGTTACAGATGAAGATAAAATTGTGAATTATCAAAATGAATTTCTATGCTCCTTAGAACCAAAAGGAATGCCTGCGCATATATCAATTTTGAGAATTGGCTCACCAGTCGTGCTTCTTCGAATGCAATCAAACCAACAATCATCAGCGGTAAAAGCAATACAATAATATAAAATAAGATACAATAAGATACAAGAATAAAATGTTTTAACAGAAAATTTCACCAAATATGCGTACAAAATTCAATTCAATTTACAGAACAATAAATTAAATTATCAACACCCAAAACAGAAAAAATAACGCAACATCCATTCGATCTCGGGCGTTTCAACGTGCGCCTGGTAAAGCTAGTCTAATCTAATCTATCTAATCTAATATATCTAATATATATATTATAAATGGCAAAGTTTGGATGTTAAGATGTTTGGATGTTTGTCCAGACGTTTGCTTTGTGGCTCAATCACCCAAGAACGGCTGGACGGATTTGGATGAAATTTGGCACACATATAGCCAATAGTCTATAAGGATCTACTAGCTATATATTTTTCAAAAGGGGGGAGGGCCCCGCCACCTACGAACAGTTATAATTTAATTATTATATTTTTTAGTTTTTGCGACTGAATCATGCCAGAACGGCTACATGGATTTTGATGAAATTTGGGACACAGACAGTAGTCTACTAGCGAAATCTTTTTCGAACATGGAAAGAGGGGTGGGGGTCCCACGACCCCTTCGAGCAATTACTTTTTAATTATTTTTACACATTATAACTTTACGTATACTGGCCTTCACCAATATCACAGACTCAATGGGTCAAATAAGTCGAGGGCTTACAAAGTGAGCAGTGACACCCTCTGCTCCCCCCCCCCCCCCCTTCTACCCCTCTGGTGTAAAATCTATAAATTGTTATAACTCAATATAAATTTTCTCCTAAATCAATAGTTTTTGGTATCTGGCACATACAGATCGAGATCTAAACAATTTTGGAAAAGCGAGCAGCGGTACTTCTCCTCCCGCACGCTTTTATTAGCTTTACCTGTATGTTTCTTTGTAACTCTTCATTCGCTCCAACGCGCCTGCTGCCTTATTAAAATTGTTCTACAATTAGCTTCGCCTTACTTGTAATCCCGTTGGGGTCATATCGAGACCCTTCTGGGATCATTTTTGGATGGTTTTCGGGATCCGTCCGGGATCCCGTCGGGGTCATTTCGGGACTTTTTCGGTACTATTTCGGGATAATTTTGGGACCCTTGCGGGATCATTTCTGTATAGTTTTCGGGATCCGTCCGGGATCCCGTCGGGGTTATTTTCGCGACTATTCCGGGATCATTTTGGGATTTTTTCACGAACATTTAGGGACCTTTCCGGCAACATTTCTGCGTGGGTTTCGGGATCCGTTCGGCATCCAGTCGGGGTATTTTCGGGATCATTTGCGTACCTTTGAGAGATAAATTCTTGATGGTTTCCGGTATCATTACGGGACTTTTTCGGGGTCATTTTGGTTCCCTTCCGCCATCATTTCTGCATGGTTTTCGGGATCCGTCCGGGATCCCGTCGGGGTCATTTCGCGACTTTTTCTGGATCATTTGGAGTCCCTTCCGGCATCATTTCTGGATGGTTTTCGGGATCCGTTCGGGATCATTTCGGGACTATTAGGGCATCATTTGAAGACCTTTCCGGCATCATTTCTGCATAGCTTCCGGGATTCGTCGGGGATCATTTCGGGACTATTAGGAGATCATTTGAAGACCTTTCCGGCATCATGTCTGCATAGTTTACGGGATCCGTCGGGGATCTCGAAGGGGTCATTTCGGGACTCTTTCGGGGTCATTTCTGCATAGTTTCCGGGGTTCGTCCGAGATACCGTCGGGGTCATTTCGGGACTTTTTCTCGACTAATACGGGATCAGTTGGGGTCCCTTCCAGCATCATTTCTGGATGGATTTCGGTATCCGTCGGGGATCCCGTTTTGGTCATTTCGGGACTTTTTCTCTACTAATACGGGATTATTTGGGGACCCTTTCGGCATCGTTACTGAATGGTTTTCGGGATCCGTCCGGGATCCCGTCGCGATCCTTTCCGGACTTTTTCGGGATCATTTGGGGTCCCTTCAGGGTCATTTTGGGACTTTTTCTCGACTAATACGGGTTCATTTGAGGTACCTTCCGGCATCATTGCTAGATGGTTTTCGGGATCCGTCCGGGATCGAATCAGGGTCATTTCGGGACTATTTCGGGATCATTTGGGGTACCTTCCGGCTTCATTTCTAGATGGTTGTCGGGATCCGTCCGGGATCCCGTCAGGGTCATTTCGGGACTATTTCGGGATCCTGGGGTACCTTCCGGTTTCATTTCTAGACGGTTTTCTGGATCCGTTCGGGATCCCGTCGGGGTAATTTCGGGACTTTTTCTCGACTAATACGGGATCATTTGGGGTAGCTTCCGGCATCATTGCTAGATGGTTTTCGGGATCCCTCCGGGATTCCGTCAGGGTCATTTCGGTACTATTTCGGGATCATTTGGGGTACCTTCCGGCTTAATTTCTAGATGGTTGTCGGGATCCGTCCGGGATCCCGTCAGGGTCATTTCGGGACTATTTCGGGATCATTTGGGGTACCTTCCGGCATCATTTGTAGATGTTCTTCGGGATCCGTCCGGGACACCGCCAGGGCCATTTCGGGACGTTTTCTCGACTTATACGGGATCATTTGGGGACCCTTTCGGCATCATATCTGGATTCTTTTCGGGATCCGTCCGGGAACACGTCGAGGTTATTTCGGGACTTTTTCTCAAATAATACAGGATCATTTGGGGTAACTTCCGTCATCATTGCTAGATGGTTTTCGGGATCCGTCCGGGATCCCGTCTTGGTCATTTCGGGACGTTTTCTCGACTTATACGGGATCATTTGGGTACCCTTTCGGCACCATATCTGGATGCTTTTCGGGATCCGTCTGGGAACCCGTCGAGGTCATTTCGGGACTTTTTCTCGACTAATACGGGATCATTTGGGGACGCTTTCGGCATCATTTCTGGATGGCTTTCGGTATCCGGCTGGGATCCCGTCGGGGTCATTTCGGGACTATTTATTTATTTATTTATTATTTAAAGTCGACGACAAACTTTGGTCGACTGCATAATTTAAAAGATATATAAATATACAACTCAAAAGATAAAATTTAAGATATATCGAGATTTCAACAATGTTATATTACAAACAAAGAAATATTAATGAACATTACTCTTTAATTTCAGAATATAATAATAATAAGAAATATGAGCAGAAATAAGAACTTATGCCGAAATCTTAAACTGGGATCATTTGTGGTACCTTCCGGCATCATTTCTAGATGGTTGTCGGGATCCGTCCGGGATCCCGTCAGGGTCATTTCGGGACTATTTCGGGATCATTTGTGTGTACCTTCCGGCATCATTTCTAGATGGTCTTCGGGATCCGTCCGGGATCCCGCCAGGGCCATTTCGGGACGTTTTCTCGACTTATATGGAATCATTTGGGGACCCTTTCGGCATCATATCTGGATTCTTTTCGGGATCCGTCCGGTCATTTCGGGACGTTTTCTCGACTTATACGGGATTATTTCGGGACCCTTTCGGCATTATTTCTGGATGCTTTTCGGCATCCGTCAGGAATCCCGTCGGGGTTATTTCGGGACTTTTTCGGGACTAATACGGGATAATTAGGGGAACCTTTCGGCATCATTTCTGAATGATCCGTACGGGATCCTGCCAGGGTCATTTCGGGACTATTTCGGAATCATTTGGGGTACCTTCCGGCATCATTTCTATATGGTTTTGAGGATCCGTCCGGGATCCCGTCGTGGTATTTCGGAACTTTTTATCGACTGGTATCGGATCATTTGGGGACCCTTTCGGCATAATTTCTGGATGGTTTTCGGGATCCGTCCGGGATCCCTTCGGGGTCATTTCGGAACTTTTTCGGGAGTATTTCGGGATCATTTGGTACCCTTCAGGCATCATTTCTTTGTGGTTCTCTGGATAAGTCTAGAATCGTGTCGTTGTCATTTCGGGTTTTTTTGGGACTATTCCGGGAACTTTTGGAGACCCTTCCGTGGCATTTCTAGATGGTTTTCGGGATCTGTCCGCGATAGCGTCGGGGTCATTTCGTGGATTTTTCTGGATAATTTCGGGATCATTTGGGGATCCTATCAGGTTATCAGCTCATTTAGCTCTTTTTTTACTCAATTACAAAAATAAAATGTATTAGACAGAAACATCTTTTTAACCAGATAACTTGATAAGCAGGCTAACGTGAATATCCCATATATTTAATTTTCTCCTTGCGGACGGGGCCGCGG
Source organism: Eurosta solidaginis (assembly GCF_040869045.1). Lineage (NCBI taxonomy): Eukaryota > Metazoa > Arthropoda > Insecta > Diptera > Tephritidae > Eurosta > Eurosta solidaginis. The sequence continues at coordinate 171,021,072 of NC_090324.1, forward strand.
GTAAAGGCTAGTATATTATAAATGGGAAAGTTTGGATGTTTGGATGTTTGTCCAGACGTTTGTCTTTGTGACTCAATCACGCATGAACGACTGGACCGATTTGGATGAAATTTGGCACACGTATAGCCAATAGTCTAGAAGGATCTACTAGCTATATTTTTTTGGATGGGGGGACGTCCCCGCCACCTACGAACAGTTATAATTTAATTATTATATTTTTTAGTTTTTGCGACTGAATCATGCCAGAACGGCTACATGGATTTTGATGAAATTTGGGACACAGACAGTAGTCTACTAAATCTTTTTCGAACATGGAAAGAGGGGTGGGGGTCCCACGACCCCTTCGAGCAATTACTTTTTAATTATTTTTCACATTATAACTTTACGTATGCTGGCCTTCACCAATATCACAGACTCAATGGGTCAAATAAGTCGAGGGCTTACAAAGTGAGCAGTGACACCCCCGGCCCCCTCCTCCTCCCTTCTCTTCCCCTCTGGTATAAAATCTATAAATTTTTATAACTCAATATAAATTTCTCAAATATCAATAGTTTTTGGTATATGGCACATACAGATCGAGATCTAAACAATTTTGGAAAAACGATCAGTGGTCCTCTCCTTCTCCTACCGCCATCCGCACTCCTTCAATTGTTTTTATTAGCACGCTTTTATTAGCTTTACCTGTATGTTTCTATGTAACTCTTCATTCGCTCCAACGCGCCTGCTGCCTTATTAACATGGTTTTATAATTAGCTTCACCTTATTTGTAATCCCGTTAGAGTAATATCGAAACCCTTCCGGGATCACTTCTGGATGGTGTTCGGGATCCGTCCGGGATCCCGCCGGAGTAATTTCGGGACTTTTTCGGGATCATTTTGGGACCCTTCCGGGATTATTTCTGTATAGTTTTCGGGATCCGTCCGGGATCCCGTCGGGGTGATTTTGGGACATTTTCGGGAATATTCCGGGATCATTTCGGGACTATTTCGCGATCATTTGGGGACCTTTCCGGCATCATTTCTGGATTGGTTTCGGGATCCCGTCGGGCTATTTTCGGGATCATTTGCCTACCATTGAGAGATAAATTCTTTACGGTTTCCAGGATCACTACGGAACTTTTTCGGGGTCATTTTGGGTCCCTTCCGTAATCATTCCTGGATGGTTTTAGGGATCCGTCCGGGATACCGTCGGGGCCATTTCTAGGCTATTTTGGGATCATTCTGGAGTATGTCTGGATAATTTAGGGACCATTCCTGGATATTTTCTGGATGGTTTTTGAGATCCGCCCGGGAGCCCGTCAGGGTCATTTCGGAATCTTTTCGGGATCATTTTGGAACACTTTCAGGGATCATTTCTGTGTGGTTCTCTGGATACGTCTAGAATCGTGTCGCTGTCATTTCGGGTTTTTTTTTGGACTATTGGGGGAACTTTTGGAGACCCTTTCGGGGCATTTCTGGATGGTTTTCGGGATCCGTCCGCGATAGCGTGGAGGTCATTCCGTAGCTTTTTCTGGATAATTTCGGGATCATTTGGGATCCTATCAGGTTATCTGCTCATTTAGTTCTTTTTTTTACTCAATTACAAAAATAAAATGCATTAGACAGAAAACAAAATTTTAAACAGATAATAAGCAGGCTAACACGAATAGCCCATATATTTAAATTTCTCCTTGCGTTCGGGGCCGCGGGTAAAGGCTAGTATATTATAAATGGCAAAGTTTGGATGTTTGGATTTTTAGATGTTTGGATGTTTGGATGTTTGTCCAGACGTTTGTCTTTGTGACTCAATCACGCAAGAACGGTTTGACGGATTTGGATGGAATTTGGCACACGTATAGCCAATAGTCCAGAAGGATCTACTAGCTATATATTTTTCAAAAGGAGGGGTCCCCCCCCCCCCCCCCCCCCAAAACAGTTATAATTTAATTATTATATTTTTTAGTCTTTGCGACTGAATCACGCCAGAACGGCTGCACGGATTTTGATGAAATTTGGGACACAGACAGTAGTCTACTAGCGAAATTTTTTTCGAACATGGAAAGGGGGCGGGGGTCCCACGACCCCTTCGAGCAATTACTTTTCAATAATTTTTACACATAATAACTTTACGTATACTGGCCTTCACCAATATCACAGACTCAATGCGTTAAATAAGTCGAGGGCTTACAAAGTGAGCAGTGACGCCCTCCGCCCCCCCCCCCTTTTCTGCCCCTCTGGTGTAAAATCTATAAATTGTTATAACTCAATATAAATTTTCTCCTAAATCAATAGTTTTTGGTATCTGGCACACACAGATCGAGATCGAAACAATTTTGGAAAAACGATCAGCGGTACTTCTCCTCCCGCCATCCGCCCTCAATCAATTGTTTTTATTAGCACGCTTTTATTAGCTTTACCTGTATGTTTCTTTGTAACTCTTCATTCGCTCCAACGCGCCTGCTGCCTTATTAAAATTGTTCTACAATTAGCTTCGCCTTATTTGTAATACCGTTGGGGTCATATCGAGACCCTTCTGGGATCATTTTTGGATGGTTTTCGGGATCCGTCCGGGATCCCGCCGGGGTCATTTCGGGACTTTTTCGGTACTATTTCGGGATAATTTTGGGACCCTTGCGGGATCATTTCTGTATAGTTTTCGGGATCCGTCCGGGATCCCGTCGGGGTTATTTTCGGGACTATTCCGGGATCATTTCGGGATTTTTTCACGAACATTTAGGGACCTTTTCCGGCAACATTTCTGGATGGGTTTCGGGATCCGTCCGGCATCCATTCGGGGTATTTTCGGGATCATTTGCGTACCTTTGAGAGATAAATTCTTGATGGTTTCCGGGATCGTTACGGGACTTTTTCGGGATCATTTTAGGTCCCTTCCGCCATTATTTCTGGATGGTTTTCGGGATCCGTCCGGGATCCCGTCGGGGCCATTTCGCGACTTTTTCGGGATCATTTGAGGTCCCTTCCGGCATCATTTCTGGATGGTTTTCGGGATCCGTTCGGAATCATTTCGAGGCTATTAGGGGATCATTTGAAGACCTTTCCGGCATCATCTCTGCATAGCTTCCGGGATTCGTCGGGGATCATTTCGGGATTATTAGGAGATCATTTGAAGACCTTTCCGGCATCATTTCTGCACAGTTTCCGGGATCCGTCGGGGATCTCGACGGGGTCAGTTCGGGATCATTTCTGCATAGTTTCCGGGGTTCGTCCGAGATCCCGTCGGGGTTATTTCGGGACTTTTTCTCGACTAATACGGGATAATTTGGGGCTCTTTCGGCTTTATTTCTGGATGGATTTCGGTATCCGCCCGGGATCCCGTCAGGGTAATTTCGGGACAATTAGGGGATCGTTTGAAGACCTTTCCGGCATCATTTCTGCATAGTTTCCGGGATCCGTCGGGGATCTCGACGGAGTCATTTCGGGATCATTTCTGCATAGTTTCCGGGATTCGTCCGAGATACCGCCGGGGTCATTTCGGGACTTTTTCTCGACTAATACGGGATAATTTGGGGACCCTTTCGGCATCATTTCTGGATGGATTTCGGTATCCGTCCGGGATCCCGTCAGGGTAAGTTCGGGACAATTAGGGGATAATTTGAAGACCTTTCCGGCATCATTTCTGCATAGTTTCCGGGATCCGTCGGGGATCTCGACGGGGTCATTTCGGGATCATTTCTGCATTGTTTCCGGAGTTCGTCCGAGATACCGTCGGGGTCATTTCGGTACTTTTCTCTAAAAATACGGGATTATTTGGGGACCCTTTCGGCATCGTTACTGGATGGTTTTCGGGATCCGTCCGGGATCCGCGCGGTATCATTTCGACACTCTTAGGGGATCATTTGAGGACCTCTCCGGCATCATTTCTGCATAGTTTCCTGGATCCGTCGGGGCTCTCGACGGGGTAATATCGGGACTATTTCCGGATTGTTTGGGGTACCTACCGGTATCACATCTGGATGGTTTTTGGTATCCGTCCGGGACCCCGTCGCAATCATTTCGGGACTTTTTCGGGATCACTTGGGGTACCTACCGGCATCATTTCTGGATGGTTTTCGGTATCCGTCCGGGACCCCGCCGGGGTTATTTCGGGACTTTTTCGGGATCATTTGGGGTACCTACCGGCATCATTTCTGGATGGTTTTCGGTATCCGTTCGAGATCTCTTCGGGGTCATTTGGGGAATTTTTCGGGAATTTTTGGGGTCCCTTCCGGCATCATTTCTGGATGGTTTTCGGGATACCGTCGGGGTAATTTCAGGGCATCATTTCTGGATGGTTTTAGGGATCCGTCCGGGATCCCGTCGGGGTACTTTCGGAATCATTTGCGTACCTTCGAGAGATAAATTCTTGATGGTTTCCGGGATCATTACGGGACTTTTTCGGGGTTATTTTGGGACCCTTTAAGCATCATTTGTGGATGGTTTTCGAAATTCGTCCGGGACCCGTCGGGGTCATTTTAGGACTTTTTCCGGATCATTTGGGGTACCTTCCGGCATCATTTCTAGATGGTTTTCGGTATCCCGTCGGGGTCATTTCGGGACTTTTTCTGGATCACTTGGGGTATTTTTCGGCATTATTTCTAAATAGTTTTCGGGATGCGTCCGGGATCCCGTCGGGGTCATTTCGGGACTTTTTCTCAATTAATTCGGGATCATTTGGAGACCCTTTCGGCATCATTTCTGGATTGTTTTCGCAATCCGTTCGGGATCCCGTGGGGGTCATTTCGGGACTATTCCGGGATCATTTTGGGGTACCTTCCGGCACCATCTCTAGATAGTTTTCTGGATCCCGTCGGGGTCACTTCGGGACTTTTTATCGACTGGTACGTGCTCAAATGGGGACCCTTTCGGCATCATTTCTGCATAGCCTGCGGGATCCGTCCGGGATCCCGTCAGGGTCTTTTCGGGACTATTAGCGGATCATTTGAGGACCTTTCCGGCATCGTTTCTGGATAGTTTTCGCGATCGGTCCGGGATCCCATCGGGATCATTTCGGAACTTTTTCGGGATCATTTTGGGGTACCTTCCGGCATCATCTCTAGATAGTTTTCTGGATCCCGTCGGGGTCACTTCGGGACTTTTTATCGACTGGTACGGGCTCAAATGGGGACCCTTTCGGCATCATTTTTGCATAGTCTGCGGGATCCGTCCGGGATCCCGTTGGGGTAATTTCGTGACTTTTTCGGGATCATTTGGTGTGCCTTCCGGCATAATTTGAGGATGGTTTTCGGGAACCGTCAGGAATCCCGTCGGGGCCACTCCTGTACTTTTTCGCGCCTAATACGGGATGATTTGGCGAGCCTTTCTTTATCATTTCTGGATGGTTTTCGGGATCTGTACGGGAACCCATAAGGGTAATTTCGGGACTATTTCTGAATCATATGCATATGAATAGTTTTGGGGATCCGTTCGGGAACCCGACGGGGTAATTTTGGGAATATTTCGGGATCAGTTTGGGGTACCTACCGGCATTATTTCTGAATGGTTTTCGGTATCCGTCCGGGATCCCGTCGTGGTCATTTCGGGACTTTTTCGGGATTTTTTGGGGTCCATTCCGGCGTCATTTCTGGGTGGTTTTGGGGATACCGTCGGGGTAATTTCAGGATTTCTTCGAGATCATTTGGGGTCCCGTCCGGCATCATTTCTGGATGGTTTTAGGGATCCCTCCGGGATCCCGTTGGGGTAATTTCGGGACTATTTCGGGATCATTTGGTGCACCTTCCGGCATCATTTATACATGGTTTTCGGGATCCGTGCCCGTTATCCCGTCGGGGTAATTTCGGGACTTTTTCTCGAATAATACGGGATAATTTTTAATTTAATTTAATTTATTTGGATTAAAGTCGACACAGACACAATGCGGTCGACTACTAAGATATATAAAACATAAAATTAATGTTATAATTAAAAATATTTAAATTCAACCATACATAGGAAAGAAAGTACAAAATATCAGGCCAGACGTGACAGTATTGAATTATGCAACTCGGAAAACGAACATTCAAAACTGATGCAGTTATACAAGTTGTTGTAGTGCGAACACCAACTTCGCAGTGGATTATTTTTGGCAAAATTTTGCCGGCAAAGTGGTAAATAAAAAGGCACAAAGTGCATGGACGTTCTACCAGGAACAGCAAAATTTAGTCCACTAACAAGATCAGATGAGTCGACCTCGCCCATACTGAGCTTCTGAATGAACATTACCCCGAGTAAAGTTGGCAGATTTATAAGGAGAAGCCTATTTCTATATGGTGGCAAATGCACACTAGAATCCCAGTTAAGACCACGTAGTGCAAGTATAATGAATTGCTTCTGTACTGACTCAATACGCTTTATAAAGTCTTGATACCCTGGGCACCAGACACACGAACAATACTCTAAGATTGGTCGTACCAACGATGTGTAGAGGGTCTTAGTCAGATACGGATCATTAAACTCCTTAGCCCATCGCTTCACAAAACCGAGTATACCCATTGCTTTGCTTACCATTGATGAAATATGCGTATTAAAGGTCAGTTTAGGATCAAAAAGAACGCCTAGATCACTTACGACAGATATACGCTCCAAAGGCGTGCTGTTTACCGTATACGATGTCAAACTTGGCTTCACTCGGTGAAATGTCATTAGTTTGCACTTCGAGCAATTCAAAACTAGTAAATTTGCAGTGCACCAACATTGAAATGAGTCCAAGTCTGCCTGAAGAAACTCCACACGGGAAGACTCCGAAGGCAAGTATGAGTAACAAAGTTTAACATCATCCGCATACATAAGAGTTCGGGAATGTATGAGAGTTTGTGGTAAGTCATTTATAAACAAGGTAAAAATTAGCGTACCCTAATGACTACCCTGAGGCACACCAGACGTTACATCAAACAACCTACAAAGGCTGTTTTTAAACAAAACTTGTTGAGTCCGATTCGCGAGATAGCTTTCGAGCCATGCAAGTAAATGCTTCGGAAATCCAAGTAAATCAAGTTTGTAAACTAAAAGCTCATGATTGACAGAGTCAAACGCTTTACTGAAGTCGGTATAGATCACATCCGTTTGCCTATTGTTTAAAAATCCGTCCATTACAAAAGAAGTAAACTCTAGCAAGTTGGTAGTAGTTGATCTACGCGGCACAAACCCATGCTGGCAGGGCGATAATATGGAGCTACACATATGTTGAAGTTGATATGTAATTATTCGCTCAAATGTTTTGGGAATAGCTGAAAGCTTAGCTATACCTCTATATTTCTCGATACTAGACCTACTACCTTTTTTGTGTAAAGGTATAATAAATGACTTCTTCCAAATCAATGGAAAAGTGGCAGATTCCACGGATAATTGGAATAATTTATGTATCGGCTCAGATAAGTTAACTGCACAGTATTTGAGTACACAACTAGGAACACCATCTGGACCGGAGAAAAAATCGGTTTCAAACCGAGAATTCTCTGAAGAACAGTATTCTTATCAATTACTGGATTAGGAATGCAATTAAAACTTTCCAAGTTGTAGGAGTGTTGACCGGGTTGAAAACGTTTAGATGAGTAGGTCGACCTGAAGAATTCTGCAAATAATTCCGCAATATCATTATCAGAACTAGCATTCTTGCAACCAAAAGAAAAAGTAGCTGGAAAACCAGATGTTTTCCTCTTGGAATTAACAAAACTGTAAAATCTTTTCGGATTGTTGAAGAATTGAAATTTACAACTGCTTAAGTACAACTTATAACATTGTTGGTTTAGACAATGAAAGTTGCAACGAGCAACCGAATATTTAGAAAAATCGGCAGTCGATCCTGATCTCTTGAAACGTTTATAAAGCCTAGATTTAACATTATTGAGTGTTATAAGTTGTCTTGTGAACCAAGGTGGTTTACTTGTTAACACATCGAAGGGGGACACAGCTTTCAAAGAAGCCATCAAGAATGCCGTAAAATAATGAAGTCGCTGAGTCGACGTCATTACTCTAATAAAGATCTGACCAGTCATGAGTAGCAATCAATTCGTTGAGTTTTATGAAGTCCGCCTTATAAAAACATCTTGAGCGGGATCGAGATTTTAATTTTGTAAAGCACAGCTCCATAGGAGGCTGAATAATATCAATTGCTATTTCAAGCGTAGGATGTAAGGGATCTTCTGGAAAAGATAAAGCAAAAATACGATTGAGAGCAATACCCACTGATTCATCCACAAATACCAGGTCAAGAATCTTGTTTTTACAATTTAAAACATTGTTGGTCTGTACGAGAGATGTATCTAAAATATTCTTAACGAAATCATGCTGACAGGTGGGAGTCAAAGTGTTTGAGTCGCTCAAGCTAATCCAATTTACCGAGGGTAAGTTGAAATCACCAAGAACGACTAAGCGATATTTGTCTCGCAACTGAGAGTACAAGTTTCGAATAGCTAAATTATGGCAATTGTAAACATACATATCCGACCGGGGCGGAATATATGAGTAACAAATATATAAGTTAAAACATCGCATTGAAATCTTTACTGCTATAAACTCAATATCAAATGCGTTGTCCGACAACAGCAACTCGGATGAAAGGCTTGAGTCCACAGCAATAAGAACACCGCCTGCTCTAGATATACGATCACGCCGGTAAACGACGTAGTTACTTGAAAAAAGCTCAGCGTTAAAATTGTCAGGTTTTAACCAGGTCTCGGTGAAAGCAACAACCTGCGCTGTAAAAGCGAAACTGTTAAGAAAAAAGGTATTTAATTTAGATCGTAAACCACGAACATTTTGGTAATGAACGACTATAGAGAGTGAGTCGGTGACTACTTTTTTGCTGTAGCCGCGGTGAAGGTAATAGAGTTTTTTGGCACTATATTTGTATTTCTCTTGTACAAATGCACCACAGAATGCTCCGGCCAAAAAGAACTGTCAAGAACACTATCAACATAAAGGTGTGGCACAGTTATTTTAAAAGATGAAATTTCCCTTTCATATTTAAAGTAAAATTTGAAAACTTCTACACTAGAATTATTAATATTAAATTTAGAGCATATATAATTTGAAATATCGTCGACAGTCAATGAAGCATGCAACCGAGAAACAAAAATTGCTCTGCGAGGCGGAACGGCAGTCACCTCCCTAGGACCAACAGGTTGCACCACGGAAACTGTCGAAGCAGAAATAGATGTTGATGTAGATGCAGAAGTTGACGTAGATGCAGGTGATGAGCCCACTGTCGAAGCAGAAATTGATGTTGAAGTTGATGTAGATGCAGAAGTTGATGTAGATGCAGCTGACGAACCCACTGTGGTCGACTTCTTACGACGTTTGCTAACACCTGTACGTTTGCCTTTATTTTATTTATTTATTTATTTATTTATTTACTTGTATGTCTATTATACAGCAGACACTTAAGAATATAGTACAACTAATGTAAATTAAGTATTACTTAAAAAATAGGTTTTTAGTTTGAACTGTATAACCGATTTGGTATACGTAAAATCTAAATCCAGAAAATTTGAGAAATAGTTGTAATCAGACATAATTCTATTCAAGGGAGCGTTAGCACCATAGATTGTTCTGTTAAGTCCAACACGAAAACCAACAAAATTTCGTAAATTTCTGCAGGGCACATTAAAGTTAACTAGCTGAAGTAAGGAAGGACAATCTATCCTGCCAGAAACAAGATCCATAATAAATGTAACCGATAATAGCGTTCTCCTATCGGATAACGATACCAAACTAATTAATCGACAACGAGCAACGTACGACGGAATCGGTTCAGTAAAGTTAAGAGAGCGTAAAGCAAAACGAACAAAGCACTTTTGGACTTTCTCCAGACGATTTATGTGGACTGAATGGTATGGTCTCCAAATGACAGCTGCGTATTCCATTTTAGAACGGACAAAAGCCGAGTACAAAAGCTTATAGGTATATGGGTCTGAAAAATTAGAAGAGTGGCGTTTCACAAAGGCAAGTGTTCCAAAAGAATTTGTAATTATGTAGTTTAAATGAGTAGTAAAATTTAGCTTGCTATCAAAATACACGCCAAGATCTTTAATTTCATTAACCTCAGAAAGGCAAGAGTCCGCCAACCAGTAGCAAGTATCCAAAGGCTTGACCATTTTAGAGTAAGTTACTTTGAAACACTTGTTAATATTTATATAAAGCCTGTTCAAGGCGCAATAATCTAAAAATTTATTAAGTTCACTTTGAAGCGCCGATGAATCACGCGAGTCACTTATTTCAGAATATATTTTAAGATCATCGGCATATAAGAGAAAGAAAAAAAAAGAAACATCATTAATAAACAAGATGAATAATAAAGGACCTAATATGCTACCTTGAGGTACACCAGATGTAGCAATGAATGGATCCGAGAATGCCCCATCTATAGCAACCATGCAACTCCTGTTATGTAAATAAGATTTTATCCATTTGAGGATACTGGAATGATTACCCTCATCAACATACTGTGACTCAACAGCATGCTTTGTGTTATTGGTTTTTAATGCAGTATTGTTTGCGGTTTTGTTGTGCGTGTCATTGTTATTATTATTTTTAACTAAAGAAGAAGCATAGGTACTAGCTTTAGCGCGACCAATGCCGTTGACCACCGCTTTAGACACAGAAGCAGAATTTATCTCATTAATATTTAATGATGTTCTATGTATGTTAGAAGGTGTTGATGAAGCGCCATGAAGATGAGTGTCAGACAAAGAGCGAAAACGAAAGCTGTTCAAAGGCAATGGCTGTTTAACATGAAACTTCGCAAAATCTTCTCTCAAGACTTTCACATCATTTGCTACAGCAGTGTTGTTGTCATAAAGGTATTTAAAATCAGAGCGAATCTCTGCTTGCCCATCGCTAATTTGAGCACGCAAACGATGGCCATCGTCGAGTGATAACTTCAGTGCGGTTATGAGCTCTGCATTCTTAGCTTTAAGTAGGTTAATTTCACTCACTAAAGATACTAGTGTTTGTTCAATATTAACATTATTAACAACACTTCGCTCATTATAATTGTTTACAGCAGAGCCGGCCACACAAATACTAAAAAAATTGCATAAGTGTGTGTAAAAATTGAGTGACAACTCCCCACAGTGTGCTAAAAGAAAATGTGGACTGTGAAGTTCGAAATTAAAAAGGACTCTGGTTATTTGATTTCAAGCTAATCCTAACAATATTTACTTATATTTATATAACTAAGAACGCGGAGGTCGAGGTAGTCAGGTAAAACTTTTTTATAAAAGAAGGTATGGTGTTTCTTCTATGCAAAATTTATTTAAAAAATCACTTTTTCATCAAGAAAGAACTATAAAACAAAGTAAATGTAAAGATAGAAATATATATTTTCAAAACATAAAGTTATTCAATAAAAAAAATGTGTAAAAATTAATAAAACTAAGTAGAACTTATAAAAAGTTACTTATATTAAATTGTCAATATTTATTAATAGTTAATTAATTATTATTAATTATTAACATTTAAATTGTCAATATTAATATGTATGTTCAAAGGAACTTAATAATACTAACTAAAACGTATTAAAAGTCACTTTAACATTGCAGCATATTGTTTTTATTATGTGCCCAAAAAGTAGCATGGACTTTTCCTTTTGCATTCACTGTTGATTTTAGTGAGTGACAAGCGAAAGCAAACGATCATGATCGCACATCGTTAGTGTCTGTGTGAAAATACGAATTCAAATTGCACAATGTGCAACTTTTGGCCGGCTCTGGTTTACAGTATCGACAATTGAGTCATTGCACAGCGCAGACAAATCAATTACTGTATTTTCAGTTGTATTTATTGTTGATGTAGCACTGACAGTGGGGGGTGGCGAGCGAATAGAGCGACGTCGTTCACATGCACAAACCTTGCAATAGAAAGCACTATTGGTTTCACTCAAATATTCCAGATCAGTAGGCAAAACACCGGTACAATGCAAATGAAAAAGTTCACTGCACTTAGCGCATTGAATTTTAGGTTGACCGCGATCGACCCTATTTCCACAAATACACGGCATTTTGTATTAGGTTTTGAACTAAAACAAAAACAATCAAAAATGATTTAAAATTTACAAAAATACAAGCGAGCGCTTAGAAACTCGTCCGAACAGCGCGAAGGTTGTCTGTGAAGGAACCATTTCGGCATCATTTCTGGATGCTTTGCGGAATCCGTCAGGGTCATTTCGGGACTATTAAGGGATCATTTGAGGAACTTTCCGGCATCCTATCTGGATGGTTTTCGGTATCCGTCCTGGATCCCGTCGGAGTCATTTCCGGCATCATTTCTGGATGGTTTTCGGGATTCGTCCGGGACCCGTCGAGGTCATTTTTGTACTTTTTCCGGATCATTTGGGGTACCTTCCGGCATCATTTCTAGATGGTTTTCGGGATCCCGTCGGAGTCATTTCGGGATTTTTCGGAATCATTTGGGGTATTTTTCGGCATCATTTCTACATGGTTTTCGGGATGCGTCCGGGATCCCGTCGGGGTCATTTCGGGAGTTTTTCTCGACTAATTCGGGATCATTTTGAGACCCTTTCGGCATCATTTCTGGATGGTTTTCGGGATCCGTTCGGTATCCCAGCAGGGTAATTTCGGGACTATTAGGGGATCATTTGGGGAACTTTTCGGCATCATTTCTGGATAGTTTTCGCGATCCGTTCGGGGTCCCGTAGGGGTCATTTCCGGACTATTTCGGGATCATTTTGGGGTACCTTCCCGCATCATCTCTAGATCTCCCGTCGCTTCGGGACTTTTTCTCGACTGATACGTGCTCAAATGGTGACCCTTTCGGCATGATTTCTGGATAGTCTGCGGTATCGGGACTATTAGGGGATCATTTGAGGACCTTTCCGGCATCATTTCTGGATAGTTTTCGGGATCCGTCCGGGATCCCGTCGGGATCATTTCGGGACTTTTTCGGGGCTATTTCGGGATAATTTGGGGTATTTTCCGACATCATTTCAGTATGGTTTTTTGGGATCCATCCGGGATCCCGTCGGGGCCATCTCTCGACTTTTTCGGGATCATTTGGTGTCCCTTCCGGCATAATTTCTGGATGGTTTTCGGGATCCGTCTGGAATCCCGTCGGGGCCATTCCTGTACTTTTTCGGGACTAATACGGGATGATTTGGGGAGCCTTTCGGTATCATTTCTGGATGTTTTCGGGATCTGTACGGGAACTCATAAGGGTAATTTCGGAACTTTTTCAGGACTATTTCTGAATCATTTTGGGACCCCTCCTGGTTAATTTCTGGATGATTTTCGTGATCTGTCCTGGAATTTTAGTATCATCTTGGGACCCTTCCGGGATCATTTTTGCTGCTAATTATTCGTAATTAAAATTAGGTATGTTTTATCGTCAATCTAACACAGCTTTTTCGTTCTATAATAGTGTAAGGAACTGTTATAACTATAATTACACTTTTTGTAATATTTTAATCAACTAAACCCGAAAAAGCAACATTATTTTCATCTAAACAATTTTCTTTAGTTTTAGCTAATTGTAGTTTCACACCTTTGTTCTATGAGTAGTAATTCTTTCACCCCTTTCATATCAGTTTTAATTTAATTTAAAAACAAAATGTATTTTTTTAATTCAAAAAAACTGTATTGTACTATTCATGAAAGCGTGCCATTCAGCTTATCTTCTCATTTAGTTCTTTTTTTGTACTAAATTACAAAAATAAAAAACATTAGACAAAAATAATTTTTAAACAGATAACTTGATAAGCAGGCTAACGTGAATAGCACATATATTTTATTTTCTCCTTGCGGACGGGGCCGCGGGTAAAGGCTAGTCTAATATATATTATAAATGGCAAAGTTTGGATGTTTGGATGTTTGTCCCGACGTTTGTCTTTGTGACTCAATCACGCAAGAACGCCTGGACCGATTTGGATGAAATTTTGCACACATATAGCCAATAGTCTAGAAGGATCTACTAGCTATATATTTTTCAAAAGGGGCGTGGTCTCCGCCCGCTAGGAACAGTTATAATTTAATTATTATATTTTTTCGTCTTTGCAACTGAATCACGCCAGAATGGCTGCACGGATTTTGATGAAATTTGGGACACAGACAGTAGTCTACTAGCGAAATTTTTTCGAACATGGAAAGAGGGGTGGGGGTCCCACGACCCCTTCGAGAAATTATTTTTTAATAATTTTTACACATTATAACTTTACGTATACTGGCCTTCACCAATATCACAGACTCAAGGGGTCAAATAAGTCGAGGGCTTAAAAAGTAAGCAGTGACACCCTCCGCCCTCCCCCCCCTTTATCTCGCCCTCTGGTGTAAAATCTATAAATTGTTATAACTCAATATACATTTTCTCCTAAATCAATAGTTTTTGGTATCTGGTACATACAGAACGAGATCTAGACAATTTTGGAGGAACGATCAGTGGTCCTCTCCTCTACTCCCGCCATCCGCCCTCCATCAATTGTTTTTATAAGCTTTTATTTACTTTCACTTTTGTTGTCTGTAATGGAATCTTGCATGTTAAATTTGATACACTTCCCGGTGTCCGATTGAGCTGAAATTTTGCGCACATGTATAACTCCGATGACAATGCAATATTACTTTGTTAGAATTCGATAAATTAATCGATAACACAGTTATCGGTAAAGATTTGTATTTACTTTGGCATAACAGCCTAAGTTCCATACAAACACGCCGGTACCTATCCGTGGATTGTGATATTTGGACGTGGTGAATCACGTGTCACGCGTGGTGAATCTCATCGCTTGCCAAAAGCGGAGACACAACCCTCTGTTGTATTTCTGTGTATAACCAACATAACTGAATTTTTAAGGCTGTTTAACCCTGTAATCTTTTCTGTAATTTATTTTGCTTTTGGAAAAATTACCTATTTGAAAAAAGCTGGCTGAAAAATATTGGCATAACAGCTTAAGTTAAATCAAGAATGGAAAATCTTTGGAAAATTTGAGCAGATGTGGCAATTTCGCGCGTCCGTTGAACGAAATATTGACAATCTGCTGATCATCGCTAAGAAATTAGCGACATTCCATCAACTAAGCAGCACTTTAGCAATACTACTGTTATTATTTGGCCGCTCAAACACACAAATATTAATTGTGCATTAAATCTAAAATATACAAATACACCATAATAATTTACACGGCCAAAGCCATAAAAATTCACACGGGTCATCAATTCTTTCTCTCATTCAAAATCTGAACTACCAGCGCTACCGTCAACAGCTCAGTGTCATCACTGCCAGTAGCGCCAATAACACCAAACTCGTGCCTGACACACAAAAGTCGTTTCACTCAATAGCGCAAGTAAAATGTACTACGCGCTCACTACTAAGAAGCGTCAAAAATTCGCTTGGAGTAATTTCGTCAATGAGCTACCATTGAGCTGGCACCGCATTGGCGCTGGCGCCATGCAATTTACATCACTAAAATTGCGCGAATGCCCAGGCCCCTGACTTCAATACTTATATTTACAATGCTTTAAACTTTAAACGCACCTCTGAAGTTGCTGCGCATAAAATGTGTACTAATAAATTCCAATACGCATTATACGCAGATGTAACTGATATATGTGTTTTTGTTTCACCCCCTATACTTATATTTAAAGCTTTTATAAGAACAAGCTTCTATTACTTGTTAATAAAACGAACTAAAAAGTAAAAAATAAAATTAAAGAAAAAAAAACTTTTTTAAAAATAAGCTTTTATTATTTTGGTTAATAAAATTAACTAAAAAGTAAACAATAAATTGACTCTAAAGAAATATAACACTTTATAAGTTCATTGTAAGCTTAAACGATAATTAGGCTTTTTCGTCTGCGACAAAAAAATTCTATATTGTACATAATTATATATTTTTAACATTAAAACTTTACACCTAAATTATTAAATCTTACAGTTTACATCACAGTCCTAATTGTTCTAATAAAAGCGTGTTACATTGCGATAGCAAGAAAAGGAGATCCTAAATGTTCTTAATTATACCATCAAAATTTAACACGTTTTTTATTAGAACAATTAGGACTGTGATATAAACTGTAAGATTTAATAATTTAGGTGTAAAGTTTTAATGTTAAAAATATATAATTATGTACAATATAGAATTTTTTTGTCGCAGACGAAAAAGCCTAATTATCGTTTAAGCTTACAATGAACTTATAAAGTGTTATATTTCTTTAGAGTCAATTTATTGTTTCCTTTTTAGTTAATTTTATTAACCAAAATAATAAAAGCTTATTTTTAAAAAAGTTTTTTTTTCCTTAATTTTATTATTAGCACGCTTTTATTAGCTTTACCTGTATGTTTCTATGTAACTTTTTATTCGCTCCAATGCGCCTGCTGCCTTATTAACATGGTTTTATAATTAGCTTCACCTTATTTGTAATCCCGTAAGGGTCATATCGAGACCCTTCCGGGATCATTTCTGGATGGTTTTCAGGATCGGTCCGGGATTACGCCGGGGTAATTTCGGGACTATTTCGGGATCATTTTGGGACCCTTCCGGCATCATTTCTGGATGGTTTTCGGGATCCGTCCGGGATCTCCTCAGGGTCATTTGGGGACTTCTTCGGGATCATTTGGGGGCTCTTCCGGCATCATTTCTGGATGGTTTTCGGGATCTGTCCGGGATCTCGTCGGGGTCATTTGGGGACTTTTTCGGGATCATTTGGGGGCTCTTCCGGCATCATTTCTGGATGGTTTTCGGGATCCCGTCGGGGTCACTTCGGGACTTTTTCTAGACTGATACGGGCTCAAATGGGGACCCTTTCGGCATCACTTCTGGATAGTCTGCGGGATCCGTCCTGGATCCCGTCAGAGTCCTTTCGGGACTATTAGGAGAGGATCATTTGAGGACCTTTCCGGCATCATTTCGGGACTTTTTCGGGGCTATTTCGGGATAATTTGGGGTATTTTCCGACATCATTTCAGTATGGTTTTTGGGATCCATCCGGGATCCCGTCGGGGCCATCTCTCGACTTTTTCGGTATCATTTTGTGACCCTTCCGGTATCATTTCTGTAAAGTTTTCGGGATCCGTCCGGGATCCCGTCGGGGTTATTTTGGGACATTTTCGGAACTATTCCGGAATCATTTCGGGACTATTTCGCGATCATTTGGGGACCCTTCCGGCATCATTTCTGGATGGTTTTCGGGATCCGTCCAGGATCCCGTCGGGGTACTTTCGGGATCATTTGCGTACCTTCGAGAGATAAATTCTTGATGGTTTCCGGGATCATTACGGGACTTTTTCGGGGTTATTTTGGGTCCCTTTAGGCATCATTTCTGGATGGTCCTCGGGATTCGTCCGGCATCCAGTCGGGGTCATTTCGGGACTTTTTCGCGACTAATATGGATCATTCGGCATCATTTCTGGATGGTTTTCGGGATCCGTCCGGGATCTCGTCGGGGTCGTTTGGGGACTTTTTCGGGATCATTTGGGGGCTCTTCCGGCATCATTTCTGGATGGTTTCCGGGATCCGTCCGGGATCTCCTCGGGGTCATTTGGGGACTTTTTGGGGATCATTTGGGGGCTCTTCCGGCATCATTTCTGGATGGTTTTCGGGATCTGTCCGGGATCTCGTCGGGGTCATTTGGGGACTTTTTCGGGATCATTTGGGGGCTCTTCCGGCATCATTTCTGGATGGTTTTCGGGACCCGTCCGGGATCTCGTCGGGGTCATTTGGGGACTTTTCGGGATCATTTGGGGGCTCTTCCGGCATCATTTCTGGATGGCTTTCGGGATCCGCCCAGGATCTCGTCGGGGTCATTTGGGGACTTTTCGGGATCATTTGGGGGCTCTTCCGGCATCATTTCTGGATGGTTTTCGGGATCCGTCCGGGATCCCGTCGGGTCATTTCGGGACTTTTTCGCGACTAATACGGGATCATTTGGGAACCCTTTCGGCATCATTTCTGGATAGTTTTAGGGATTCGTCCGAGATCCCGTCGGGGTAATTTCGGGACTTTTTCGCGAATTTTTGGGGTCCCCTCTGGCATCATTTCTGGGTGGTTTTGGGGATACCGGCGGGGTAATTTCGGGACTTTTTCGGGATTTTTTGGGGTCTCTTCCGGCATCATTTCTGGATGGCTTTCGGGATTCGTCCGGGATCCCGTCGGGTTCATTTCGGGACTTTTTCTCAACTAATACGGGATCATTTGGATTCCCTTCCGGCATCATTTCTGTATAGTTTCCGGGATCCGTCGGGGATCTCGACCGGGTCATTTCGGGATCATTTCTACATAGTTTCCGGGGTTCATCCGAGATACCGTCGGGGTCATTTCGGGACTTCTTCGAGATCATTTGGGGCCCCTTCCGGCATCATTTATGGATGGTTTTAGGGATCCCTCCGGGATCCCGATGGGGTAATTTCGGGACTATTTCGGGATCATTTGGTACACCTTCCGTCATCATTTATACATGGTTTTCGGGATCCGTCCGTTATCCCGTCGGGGTAATTTCGGGACTTTTTCTCGAAAAGTACGGGATCATTTGGGGACCCTTTCGGCATCATTTCTGGATGATTTCCGGAATCCGTCAGGGAAGCCGTCAGGGTCATTTCGGGACTATTAGGGGTTCATTTGAGGACCTTTCCGGCATCCTATCTGGATGGTTTTCGGTATCCGTCCGGGATCCCGCCGGGGTCATTTCGAGACTTTTTCGGGATCACTTGGGGTACCTACCGGCATCATTTCTGTATGGTTTTCGGTATCGGTCCAGGATCCCGTCGGGGTCATTTCGGGACTTTTTCGGGATTTTTTGGGGTTTCTTCCGGCATCATTTCTGGATGGCTTTCGGGATTCGTCCGGGATCCCGTCGGGGTCATTTCGAGACTTTTTCTCGACTAAAACGGGATCATTTGGGGACCCTTTCGGCATCATTTCTGGATAGTTTTAGGGATTCGTCCGGGATTCCGTCGGCGTCATTTTGGGGACTTTTTCTCGATTAATACGGGGACCCTTTCGGCATCATTTCTGTATGGTTTTCGGGATCCATCCGGGATTCCGTCAGGGTGATTTCGAGACTATTAGGAGATCATTTGAAGACCTTTCCGGCGTCATTTCTGGATAGTTTTGGGGATCCGTTCGGGATCCCGAAGGGGTAATTTCGTGACTTTTTCGGGATCATTTGGGGTGCCTACCGGCATCATTTCTGGATGGTTTTCGATATCCGTCCGGGATCGCTTCGAGGTAATTTCGGGACTTTTTCGGGAATTTTTGGGGTCCCTTTCGGAATCATCTGGGTGGTTTTGGGGATACCGTCGGTGTAATTTCGGGACTTTTTCGGGATTTTTTAGGGTCTCTTCCGGCATTATTTCTGGATGGCTTTCGGGATTCGTCCGGGATCCCGTCGGGGTCATTTCGGGACTTTTTCTGTACTAATTCGGGATCATTTGGAGACCTTTTCGGCACCATTTCTGGATGGTTTTCGGGATCCGTTCGGGATCCCAGCAGGGTAATTTCGGGACTATTAGGGGATCATTTGGGGACCTTTACGGCCTTGTTTCTGGATAGTTTTCGCGATCCGTTCAGGATCCCGTAGGGGTCATTTCGGGACTATTTCGGGATCATTTTGGGGTACCTTCCGGCATCATCTCTAGATAGTTTTCGGGATCCCGTCGGGGTCAATTCGGGACTTTTTCTCGACTGATACGGGCTCAAATGGGGACCCTTTCGGCATCACTTCTGGATAGTCTGCGGGATCCGTCCTGGATCACGTCAGGGTCCTTTCGGGACTATTAGGAGAGGATCATTTGAGGACCTTTCCGGCATCATTTCGGGACTTTTTCGGGGCTATTTAGGGATAATTTGGGGTATTTTCCGACATCATTTCAGTATGGTTTTCGGGATCCATCCGGCATCCCGTCGGGGTCATTTCGGGATCATTTGGTGTCCCTTCCGGCATAATTTCTGGATGGTTTTCTGGATCCGTCAGGAATCCCGTCGGGGCCATTCCTGTACTTTTTCGGGACTAATACGGGATGATTTGGGGAGCCGTTCGGTATCATTTCTGGATGGTTCTCGGGATCTGTACGGGAACCCATAAGGGTAATTTCGGGACTTTTTCGGGACAATTTCTGAATAATTTTGGGACCCCTCCGGGTTAATTTCTGGATGATTTTCGGGATCTGTCCTGGAATTTTAGTATCATCTTGGGACCCTTCCGGGATCATTTTAGGCCTCTTCGCAACCGGTAGTTCAGCACACATGCCTTTTTAATTATGAGCTTTTATGGCCGTAGATTTGCTGCTAATTATTCGTAATTAAAATTCGGTATGTTTTATCTTCAATCTAACACAGCTTCTTCGTTCTATTTTTGAGCTTTTTAAATGAATCGTTTAACGAACTGTTATAACTATAATTACACTTTTTGTAATATTTTAACCAACTAAATACCCGAAAAAGCAACAGAATTTTCATCTAAAAAATTATCTTTGGTTTTACCTAATTGTAGTTTCACTCCTTTGTTCTATGAGTAATAATTCTTTCACCCCTTTCATATCAGTTAATTTAATTTAAAAACAAAATGTATTTTTTTAATTCGAAAAAACTGTATTGTACTATTCATGAAAGCGTGCCTTTCAGCTTATCTTCTCATTTAGTTCTCTTTTTTTACTAAATTACAAAAATAAAATACGTTAGACAAAAATAATTTTTAAACAAATAACTTGATAAGCAGGCTAACGTGAACAGCACATATATTTTATTTTCTCCTTGCGGACGGGGCCGCGGGTAAAGGCTAGTATAGTCTATATACATAAAAAGAAGTGTACATTTTGATTGTCACTCGATAACTCGAGAACGGCTCGACAGATTGCCATGAAATTTTTAGGAAAGATACAGGAAGGAGAGATGATGGTTATTTGATTTTGAAATCCCAAACCGGTTTAGACATATATATATATATATAAATCAAATTCTGTGTGTGTGTGTGTGTTCGCTATGGAAACGTATTTCTCACACATCAATCATCACCAAATTTAGGTTATGGGTTCCTTCGATCAACGGGAAGGTTTTAGGCTAAAAATAATTTCGATATATATAAAAGGGGCGTGGCACCTCCCAAGACTCCATTTTCTTTAGTAATGCATAACTTTGAACGTATACATGCCAGAACATTGAAATTCAGTAAGGAGTTATATGAGGTCAATCCCTAACACCACCAAGAAAAGGCGGAATTGGGAAAAAGGGGGCGTGGAAACTCTCATTCAAATGCAATCTTTGGTACTGCATAACTTTGAAGGTATACATGCCAGTACATTGAAATTCAGTAAGGAGTTATATGAGGTCAATCCCTAACACCACCAAGAAAATGCGGAATTGGGAAAAGGGGGGCGTGGAACCTCCCATTCAAATGGAATATTTGGTACTGCATAACTTTGAAGGTATACATGCCAGAACATTGAAATTCAGTAAGGAGTTATTTGAGGTCAATCCTTAACACCACCAAGAAAATAGGGAATTGGGAAAAAGCAGGCGTGGCACCTCCCATACAAATGGAATATATTATACTGCATATATCTGGATGTCGTAATAGTAGGATAATTAAAATTGGTAAGGAGCTATGTGACGTTAAGTCCTAAAACCTCCAGTAAAATGTGGAATGGGGAAAACTGTAGATGCCGTACAAACATAAGTTATTTTAACACCTAAAATTTGACTGCATTGTTGAGTTTAGCTGTTATACCTTTTGGACGTTTAGTAATCTGCCGCTGTTAAAAAAAATTGTTTAGCTTCAGTCTATCTACATCTTCTATAAAAATCAAATTCTGTGTGTGTGTTCCCTATGAAAACGTGTTTGCTATACTTCGATCTTCGCCAAATTTTGGCTCGAGGTTCCTTCGATCAAGACGAAAGTTTTTCATATTTCAGAATTAAGAATTTTAAATTTAAATTTTTTTTTTTTTGGCTATGCGAAAGAACTATCTTAGCTCCCAAAAATGATCATGTTAACAAAATCAATGATCGCTTTCAAAATCAATTTCCTGGTGAAGTGACGAAATATAAATCGATCGACACAGTTACAGATGAAGATAAAATTGTGAATTATCAAAATGAATTTCTATGCTCCTTAGAACCAAGAGGAATGCCTGCGCATATATCAATTTTGAAAATTGGCTCACCAGTCGTGCTTCTTCGAATGTAATCAAACCAACAATCATCAGCGGTAAAAGCAATACAATAATATAAAATAAGATACAATAAGATACAAGAATAAAATGTTTTAACAGAAAATTTCACCAAATATGCGTACAAAATTCAATTAAATTTACAGAACAATAAATTAAATTATCAACACACAAAACAGAAAAAATAACGCATCATTCATTCGATCTCGGGCGTTACAACGTGCGCCTGGTAAAGCTAGTCTAATCTAATCTAATCTAATATCTAATATATATTATAAATGGGAAAGTTTGGATGTTAAGATGTTTGGATGTTTGGATGTTTAGATGTTTGGATGTTTGGATGTTTGGATGTTTGGATGTTTGGATGTTTGGATGTTTGGATGTTTGTCCAGACGTTTGTCTTTGTGACTCAATAACGCAAGAACGGCTGGACCGATTTGGATGAAATTTTGCACACATATAGCCAATAGTCTAGAAGGATCTACTAGCTATATATTTTTCAAAAGGGGCGTGGTCCCCGCCCCCTAGGAACAGTTATAATGTAATTATTATATTTTTTCGTCTTTGCGACTGAATCACGCCAGAATGGCTACACGGATTTTGATGAAATTTGGGACACAGACAGTAGTCTACTAGCGAAATTTTTTTCGAACATGGAAAGAGGGGTGGGGGTCCCACGACCCTTAGAGAAATTATTTTTCATAATTTTTACACATTATAACTTTACGTATACTGGCCTTCACCAATATCACAGACTCAAGGGGTCAAATAAGTCGAGGGCTTACAAAGTAAGCAGTGACACCCTCAGCCCGCCCCCCATTATCACCCCCTCTGGTGTAAAATCCATAAATTGTTATAACTCAATCTAAATTTTCTCCTAAATCAATAGTTTTTGGTATCTGGTACATACAGAACGAGATCTAGACAATTTTGGAGGAACGATCAGTGGTCCTCTCCTCTACTCCCGCCATCCGCCCTCCATCAATTGTTTTTATTAGCACGCTTTTATTAGCTTTACCTGTATGTTTCTATCTAACGTTTTATTCGCTCCAATGCGCCTGCTGCCTTATTAACATGGTTTTATAATTAGCTTCACCTTATTTGTAATCCCGTAAGGGTCATATCGAGACCCTTCCGGGATCATTTCTGGATTGTTTTCGGGATCGGTCCGGGATTACGCCGGGGTAATTTCGGGACTTTTTCGGGACTATTTCGGGATCATTTTGGGACCCTTCCGGGATCATTTCTGTATAGTTTACGGGATCCGTCCGGGATCCCGTCGGGGTTATTTTAGAACATTTTCGGGACTATTCCGGAATCATTTCGGGACTATTTCGCGATCATTTGGGGACCCTTCCGGCATCATTTCTGGATGGTTTTCGGGATCCGTGCGGGATCTCGTCGGGGTACTTTCGGGATCATTTGCATACCTTCGAGAGATAAATTCTTGATGGTTTCCGGGATCATTGCGGGACTTTTTCGGGGTTATTTTGGGTCCCTTTAGGCATCATTTCTGGATGGTCCTTGGGATTCGTCCGGCATCCCGTCGGGACTTTTTCGGGATCATTTGGGGGCTCTTCCGGCATAATTTCTGGATGGTTTTCGGGATCCGTCCGGGATCTCGTCGGGGTCATTTGGGGACTTTTTCGGGATCATTTGGGGGCTCTTCCGGCATCATTTCTGTATGGTTTTCGGGATCCGTCCGGGATCTCGTCGGGGTCATTTGGGGACTTTTTCGGGATCATTTGGGGGCTCTTCCGGCATCATTTCTGGATGGTTTTCGGGATCCGTCCGGGATCTCGTCGGGGTCATTTGGGGACTTTTTCGGGATCATTTGGGGGCTCTTCCGGCATAATTTCTGGATGGTTTTCGGGATCCGTCCGGGATCTCGTCTGGGTCATTTGGGGACTTTTTCGGGAGCATTTTGGGGCTCTTCCGGCATCATCTCTGGATGGTTTTCGGGATCCGTCCAGGATCCCGTCGGGGTCGTTTCGGGACTTTTTTGCGACTAATACGGGAACATTTGGGAACCCTTTCGGCATCATTTCTGGATGGTTTTCGGGATCCGTCCGGGATCCCGTCGGGGTCATTTCGGGACTTTTTAGCAACTAATACGGGATCATTTGGGAACCCTTTCGGCATCATTTCTGGATAATTTTCGGGATCCGTCCGGGATGCCGATGAGGTCATTTCGGGACTTTTTCTCGACTAATACGGGATCATTTGCGGACCCTTTCGGCATCATTTCTGGATAGTTGTCGGGATCCCGTCACGGTCATTTCGGGGCTAATACGGGATCATTTGGGGATCCTCTAGGGGTCGTTTCGTGACTTTTTCTGTTTTATTTCGGGATCATTTGGGGACCCTTCCGGCATAATTTCTTGATGGTTTGCCGGATCCATCAGGGTCATTTCGGGACCATTTTGGGATCATTTGGGGACCCTTCCGAAATCATTTCTGGATCCGTCCGGGATGCCGTAGGAGCCATTTCTGGATTTTTTGTTACTTTTCTGGGATAGTTTTTGGATCCTTCCGGGATCATTTCTGGATCTGTGCGGGATCCCATCTGGGTCATTTCGGGACTATTTCGGGATCATTTGGGGTACCTACCGGCATCATTTCTGGATGGTTTTCGGTATCCGTCCGGGATCTCGTCGGGGTCATTTGGGCACCTTTTCGGGATCATTTGGGGCTCTTCCGGCATCATTTCTGGATGGTTTTCGGGATCCGTCCGGGATGCCGTCGGGGTCATTTCGGGACTTTTTCGCGACTAATACGGAATCATTTGGGAACCCTTTCGGCATCATTTCTGGATGGTTTTCGGGATCCGTCCGGGATCCCATCAGGGTAATTTCGGGACTATTAGGGGATCATTTGTGGACCTTTTCGGCATCATTTCTGGATGGTTTTCGGTATCCGTTCAGGATCCCGTCGGAATAATTGCGGGACTTTTTCGGGATCATTTGGTGTCCCTTCCGGCATCATTTCTGGATGGTTTTTGGGATTCGTCCGGCATCCCGTCGGGGTAATTTCGGGACTTTTTCTCGACTAATACGGGATCATTTGCGGGCCTTTTCGGCATCATTTCTAGATAGTTGTCGGGATCCGTTCGGGATCCCGTCAGGGTCTTTTCGGAACTATTAGGAGATCATTTGAGGACCTTTCCGGCATCATTTCTGTATAGTTTTCGGGATCCTTTCGGGGTTCAGTCAGGGTCATTTCGGGACTTTTTCGGGATCATTTAGAGATGGCTTTCAGGATTCGTCCGGGAACCCGTCAGGGTAATTTCTGAACTTTTCCGAGACTATTTCGGGATAATTTTGGGACCTTCCCAAGATCATTTCTGGATGGATTTCGGGATCAGTCCGGGATGCCGTCAGGTTCATTTTGGTATTAGGTGATCATTTGAAGACCTTTCCGGCATCACTTCTGGATGGGTTTCGGTATCCGATAAGGATCCCGTCGGAATCATTGCGGGACTTTTTCGGGATCATTTGGGGTCCCTCCCAAGATCATTTCTGAATGGATTTCGGGATCTGTCCGGGATCCCGTCAGGGTCATTTAGGGGTGCGTTCGAGATCCCGTCAGGGTCATTTCGGGACTTCTTCGGGACTATATCGGGATCATTTCTAGATGGTTTATGGGATCCGTCCATGACCCCTTAAGGGTCATTTCGGGACTATTAGGTGATCATTTGAGGACCTTTCCGGCATCACTTCTGGATGATTTTCGGTATCCGTTCGGGATCCCGTCGGAATCAATGCGGGACTTTTTCGGAATCATTTGGGATTCCTTCCGGCATCATTTCTGGATGGTTTTCGGGATTTGTCCGGGATCCCGTCGGGGTTATTTCGGAACCTTTTCGGGGCTAATACGGGATCATTTGGGGATCCTCTAGGGGTCGTTTCGTGACTTTTTCTGTATTATTTCGGGATCATTTTGGGACCCTTTCGGCATAATTTCTTGATGGTTTGCCGGATCCATCAGGGTCATTTCGGGACCATTTTTGGATCATTTGGGGACCCTTCCGAGATCATTTCTGGATCCGTCCGGGATGCCGTAGGAGCCATTTCGGGATTTTTTGTTACTTTTCAGGGATAGTTTTTGCACCCTTCCGAGATCATTTCTGGATCTGTGCGGGATCCCATCTGGGTCATTTCCGGACTATTTCGGGATCATTTTGGGATCCTTCCGGAATCATTTCTGTATGGTTTTGGATCATTTGGGGACCCTTCCGAGATCATTTCTGGATCCGTCCGGGATGCCGTAGGAGCCATTTCGGGATTTTTTGTTACTTTTCAGGGATAGTTTTTGCACCCTTCCGAGATCATTTCTGGATCTGTGCGGGATCCCATCTGGGTCATTTCCGGACTATTTCGGGATCATTTTGGGATCCTTCCGGAATCATTTCTGTATGGTTTTCGCGATCCGTCGTGGATCCCCTCGGTGCCATTTCGGAACTTTTTCTGGAGTATGTCGGGATAATTTAGGGACCCTTCCTGGATATTTTCTGGATGGTTTTTGAGATCCGCTCGGGAGCCCGTCAGGGTCATTTCGGAACCTTTTCGGGATCATTTTGGAAGACCTTCAGGGATCATTTCTGTGTAGTTCTCTGGATACGTCTAGAATCGTGTCGCTGTCATTTCGGGTTTTTTTGGGACTATTCGGGGAACTTTTGGAGACCCTTTCGGGGCATTTCTGGATGGTTTTCGGGATCCGTCCGCGATAGCGTGGGGGTCATTTCGCAGCTTTTTCTGGATAATTTCGGGATCATTTGGGATCCTATCAGGTTATCAGCTCATTTAGTTCTTTTTTTTACTCAATTACAAAAATAAAATGCATTAGAAGAAAACAAAATTTTAAACAGATAATAAGCAGGCTAACGCGAATAGCCCATATATTTAAATTTCTCCTTGCGGACGGGGCCGCGGGTAAAGGCTAGTATATTATAAATGGCAAAGTTTGGATGTTGGGATGTTTGGATGTTTGGATGTTCAGACGTTTGTCTTTGTGACTCAATCACGCAAGAACGGCTGGACGGATTTGGATGAAATTTGGCACACATATAGCCAATAGTCTATAAGGATCTACTAGCTATATATTTTTCAAAAGGGGGGAGGCCCCGCCCCCTACGAACAGTTATAATTTAATTATTATATTTTTTAGTTTTTGCGACTGAATCACGCCAGAACGGCTACATGGATTTTGATGAAATTTGGGACACAGACAGTAGTCTACTAGCGAAATCTTTTTCGAACATGGAAAGAGGGGTGGGGTCCCACGATCCCTTCGAGCAATTACTTTTTAATTATTTTTACACATTATAACTTTACCTTCACCAATATCACAGACTCAATGGGTCAAATAAGTCGAGGGCTTACACAGTGAGCAGTGACACCCTCCGCTCCCCTTCCCCCCCCCCCCTCCCTTCTACCCCTCTGGTGTAAAATCTATAAATTGTTATAACTCAATATAAATTTTCTCCTAAATCAATAGTTTTTGGTATCTGGCACATACAGATTGAGATCTAAACAATTTTGGAAAAACGAGCAGCGGTACTTCTCCTCCCGCCATCCGCCCTCCATCAATTGTTTTTATTAGCACGTTTTTATTAGCTTTACCTGTATGTTTCTTTGTAGCTCTTCATTCGCTCCAACGCGCCTGCTGCCTTATTAAAATTGTTCTACAATTAGCTTCGCCTTAAATGTAATCCCGTTGGGGTCATATCGAGACCCTTCTGGGATCATTTATGGATGGTTTTCAGGATCCGTCCGGGATCACGCCGGGGTCATTTCGGGACTTTTCGGTACTATTTCGGGATAATCTTGGGACCCTTGCGGGATCATTTCTGTATAGTTTTCGGGATCCGTCCGGGATCCCGTCGGGGTTATGCTCGGGACTATTCCGGGATCATTTCGGGATTTTTTCACGAACATTTAGGGACCTTTTCCGGCAACATTTCTGGTTGGGTTTCGGGATCCGTTCGGCATCCAGTCGGGGTATTTTCAGGATCATTTGCGTACCTTTGAGAGATAAATTCTTGATGGTTTCCGGGATCATTACGGGCTTTTTCGGGGTCATTTTGGTTCCCTTCCGCCATCATTTCTGGATGGTTTTCGGGATCCGTCCGGTATCCCGTCGGGGTCATTTCGCGACGTTTTCTGGATCATTTAGGGTCCCTTC
Source organism: Eurosta solidaginis (assembly GCF_040869045.1). Taxonomy (NCBI): domain Eukaryota; kingdom Metazoa; phylum Arthropoda; class Insecta; order Diptera; family Tephritidae; genus Eurosta; species Eurosta solidaginis. The sequence goes on from NC_090324.1 coordinate 171,049,337, forward strand.
CGGCATCATTTCTGGATGGTTTTCGGGATCCGTTCGGGATCATTTCGGGACTATAAGGGGATCATATGAAGGCCTTTCCGGCATCATTTCTGCATAGCTTCCGGGATTCGTCTGGGATCATTTCGGAACTATTAGGAGATCATTTGATGACCTTTCTGGCATCATTTCAGCATAGTTTCCGGGATCCGTCGGGGATCTCGACGGGGTCATTTCGGGATCATTTCGGCATAGTTTCATTTCTGGATGGTTCTCGGGATCTGTACGGGAACCCATAAGGGTAATTTCGGGACTTTTTCGGGACAATTTCTGAATCATTTTGGGACCCCCCTGGTTAATTTCTGGATGATTTTCAGGATCTGTCCTGGAATTTTAGTATCATCTTGGGACCCTTCCGGGATCATTTTAGGCCTCTTCGCAACCGGTAGTTCAGCACACATGCCTTTTTAATTATGAGCTTTTATGGCCGTTGATTTGCTGCTAATTATTCGTAATTAAAATTCGGTATGTTTTATCTTCAATCTAACACAGCTTCTTCGTTCTATTTTTGAGCTTTTTAAATGAATCGTGTAACGAACTATTATAACTATAATTACACTTTTTGTAATATTTTAACCAAATAAATACCCGAAAAAGCAACGGTATTTTCATCTAAAAAATTCTCTTTGGTTTTAGCTAATTGTAGTTTCACTCCTTTGTTCTATGAGTAATAATTCTTTCACCCCTTTCATATCAGTTAATTTAATTTAAAAACAAAATGTATTTTATAATAAGCTTTTATTTACTTTCACTTTTGTTGTCTGTAATGGAATCTTGCAAGTTAAATTTGATACACTTCCCGGTGTCCGATTGAGCTGAAATTTTGCACACATGTATAACTCCGATGACAATGCAATATTACTTTGTTAGAATTCGATAAATTAATCGATAACACAGTTATCGGTAAAGATTTGTATTTACTTTGGCATAACAGCCTAAGTCCCATACAAACACGCCGGTACCTATCCGTGGATTGTGATATTTGGACGTGGTGAATCACGTGTCACGCGTGGTGAATCTCATCGCTTGCGAAAAGCGGAGACACAACCCTCTGTTGTATTTCTGTGTATAACCAACATAGCTGAATTTTTAAGGCTGTTTAACCCTGTAATCTTTTCTGTAATTTATTTTGCATTTGGAAAAATTACCTATTTGAAAAAAGCTGGCTGAAAAATATTGGCATAACAGCTTAAGTTAAATCAAGAATGGAAAATCTTTGGAAAATTTGAGCAGATGTGGCAATTTCGCGCGTCCGTTGAACGAAATATTGACAATCTGCTGATCATCGCTAAGAAATTAGCGACATTCCATCAACTAAGCAGCACTTTAGCAATACTACTGTTATTATTTGGCCGTTCAAACACACAAATATTAATTGTGCATTAAATCTAAAATATACAAATACACCATAATAATTTACACGGCCAAAGCCATAATAATTCACACGGGTCATCAATTCTTTCTCTCATTCAAAATCTGAACTACCAGCGCTACCGTCAACAGCTCAGTGTCATCACTGCCAGTAGCGCCAATAACACCAAACTCGTGCCTGACACACAAAAGTCGTTTCACTCAATAGCGCAAGTAAAATGTACTACGCACTCACTACTAAGAAGCGTCAAAAATTCGCTTGGAGTAATTTCGTCAATGAGCTACCATTGAGCTGGCACCGCATTGGCGCTGGCGCCATGCAATTTACATCACTAAAATTGCGCAAATGCCCTGGCTCATGACTTCAATACTAATATTTACAATGCTTTAAACTTTAAATACACCTCTGAAGTTGCTGCGCATAAAATGTGTACTAATAAATTCCAATACGCATTATACGCAGATGTAACTGATATATGTGTTTTTGTTTCACCCCCTATACTTATATTTAAAGCTTTTATAAGAACAAGCTTCTATTACTTGTTAATAAAACGAACTAAAAAGTAAAAAATAAAATTAAAGAAAAAAAAACTTTTTTAAAAATAAGCTTTTATTATTTTGGTTAATAAAATTAACTAAAAAGTAAACAATAAATTGACTCTAAAGAAATATAACACTTTATAAGTTCATTGTAAGCTTAAACGATAATTAGACTTTTTCGTCTGCGACAAAAAAATTCTATATTGTACATAATTATATATTTTTAACATTAAAACTTTACACCTAAATTATTAAATCTTACAGTTTATATCACAGTCCTAATTGTTCTAATAAAAGCGTGTTACATTGCGATAGCAAGAAAAGGAGATCCTAAATGTTCTTAATTATACCATCAAAATTTAACACGTTTTTTATTAGAACAATTAGGACTGTGATATAAACTGTAAGATTTAATAATTTAGGTGTAAAGTTTTAATGTTAAAAATATATAATTATGTACAATATAGAATTTTTTTGTCGCAGACGAAAAAGCCTAATTATCGTTTAAGCTTACAATGAACTTATAAAGTGTTATATTTCTTTAGAGTCAATTTATTGTTTACTTTTTAGTTAATTTTATTAACCAAAATAATAAAAGCTTATTTTTAAAAAAGGTTTTTTTTTCTTTAATTTTATTTTAATTCGAATAAACTGTATTGTACTATTCATGAAAGTGTGCCTTTCAGCTTATCTTCTCATTTAGTTCTCTTTTTTTACTAAATTACAAAAAAAAAATACATTAGACAAAAATAATTTTTAAACAGATAACTTGATAAGCGGGCTAACGTGAACAGCACATATATTTTATTTTCTCCTTGCGGACGGGGCCGCGGGTAAAGGCTAGTATAATCTATATACATAAAAAGAAGTGGACATTTTGATTGTCACTCCATAACTCGAGAACGGCTCGACAGATTGCCATGAAATTTTTAGGAAAGATACAGGAAGGAGAGATGATGGTTATTTGATTTTGAAATCCCAAACCGGTTTAGCCATATATATATATAAATCAAATTCTGTGTGTGTGTGTTCGCTATGGAAACGTATTTCTCACACATCAATCATCACCAAATTTAGATTATGGGTTCCTTCGATCAACGGGAAGGTTTTAGGCTAAAAATAATTTCGATATATAAAAGGGGCGTGGCACCTCCCATACAAATGGAATCTTTGGTACTGCATAACTTTGAAGGTATACATGCCAGAACATTGAAATTCAATGAGGAGTTATATGAGGTCAATCCCTAACACCACCAAGAAAATGCGGAATTTGGAGAAAGGTGGCGTGGCAACTCCCATACAAATGGAATCTTTAGTAATGCATAACTTTGAAGGTATACATGCCAGAACATTGAAATTCAGTAAGGAGTTATATGAGGTCAATCCCTAACACCACTAAGAAAAGGCGGAATTGGGAAAAAGGGGGCGTGGAACCTCCCATTCAAATGCAATCTTTGGTACTGCATAACTTTGAAGGTATACATGCCAGAACATTGAAATTCAGTAAGGAGTTATATGAGGTCAATCCCTAACACCACCAAGAAAATGCGGAATTGGGAAAAGGGGGGCGTGGAGCCTCCCATTCGAATGGAATATTTGGTACTGAATAACTTGTAAGGTATACATGCCAGAACATTGAAATTCAGTAAGGAGTTATTTGAGGTCAATCCTTAACACCACCAAGAAAATATGGAATTGGGAAAAAGGAGGCGTGGCACCTCCCATACAAATGGAATATATTATACTGCTTATATCTGGATGTCGTAATAGTAGGATAATTAAAATTGGTAAGGAGCTATGTGACGTTAAGTCGTAAAACCTCCAGCAAAATGTGGAATGGGGAAAACTGTGGATGCCGTACAAAATTAAGTTATTTTAACACCTAAAATTTGACTGCATTGTTGAGTTTAGCTGTTATACCTTTTGGACGTTTAGTAATCTGCCGCTGTTAAAAAAATTGTTTAGCTTCAGTCTATCTACATCTTCTATAAAAATCAAATTCTGTGTGTGTGTTCCCTATGAAAACGTGTTTGCTATACTTCGATCTTCGCCAAATTTTGGCTCGAGGTTCCTTCGATCAAGACGAAAGTTTTTCATATTTCAGAATTAAGAATTTTAAATTTAAATGTTTTTGTTTTTTGGCTATGCGAAAGAAATATCTTAGCTCCCAAAAATGATCATGTTAACAAAATCAATGATCGCTTTCAAAATCAATTTCCTGGTGAAGTGACGAAATATAAATCGATCGACACAGTTACAGATGAAGATAAAATTGTGAATTATCAAAATGAATTTCTATGCTCCTTAGAACCAAAAGGAATGCCTGCGCATATATCAATTTTGAGAATTGGCTCACCAGTCGTGCTTCTTCGAATGTAATCAAACCAACAATCATCAGCGGTAAAAGCAATACAATAATATAAAATAAGATACAATAAGATACAAGAATAAAATGTTTTAACAGAAAATTTCACCAAATATGCGTACAAAATTCAATTCAATTTACAGAACAATAAATTAAATTATCAACACCCAAAACAGAAAAAATAACGCAACATCCATTCGATCTCGGGCGTTACAACGTGCGAATGGTAAAGCTAGTCTAATCTAATCTATCTAATCTAATATATCTAATCTAATATCTAATCTAATATCTAATAACTTATCTAATATATATTATAAATGGCAAAGTTTGGATGTGAAGATGTTTGGATGTTTGGATGTTTGTCCAGACGTTTGTCTTTGTGACTCAATCACGCAAGAACGGCTGGACCGATTTGGATGAAATTTTGCACACATATAGCCAATAGCCTAGAAGGATCTACTAACAATATATTTTTGAAAAGGGGCGTGGTCCCCGCCCCCTAGGAACAGTCATAATTTAATTATTATATTTTTTCGTCTTTGCGACTGAATCACGCCAGAATGGCTACACGGATTTTGATGAAATTTGGGACACAGACAGTAGTCTACTAGCGAAATTTTTTTCGAAAATGGAAAGACGGGTGGGGGTCCCACGACCCCTTCGAGCAAATATTTTTAATAATTTTTACACATTATAACTTTACGTATACTGGCCTTCACCAATATCACAGGCTGAAGGGGTCAAATAAGTCGAGGGCTTACAAAGTAAGCAGTGACACCCTCCGCACGCCCCCTTTATCTACCCCTCTGGTGTAAAATCTATAAATTGTTATAACTCAATATAAATTTTCTCCCAAATCAATAGTTTTTGGTATCTGGTACATACAGATCGAGATCTAGACAATTTTGGAGGAACGATCAGTGGTCCTCTCCTCTACTCCCGCCATCCGCCCTCCATTAATTGTTTTTATAAGCTTTTATTTACTTTCACTTTTGTTGTCTGTAATGGAATCTTGCAAGTTAAATTTGATACACTTCCCGGTGTCCGATTGAGCTGAAATTTTGCACACATGTATAACTCCGATGACAATGCAATATTACTTTGTTAGAATTCGATAAATTAATCGATAACACAGTTATCGGTAAAGATTTGTATTTACTTTGGCATAACAGCCTAAGTTCCATACAAACACGCCGGTACCTATCCGTGGATTGTGATATTTGGACGTGGTGAATCACGTGTCACGCGTGGTGAATCTCATCGCTTGCCAAAAGCGGAGACACAACCCTCTGTTGTATTTCTGTGTATAACCAACATAGCTGAATTTTTAAGGCTGTTTAACCCTGTAATCTTTTCTGTAATTTATTTTGCTTTTGGAAAAATTACCTATTTGAAAAAAGCTGGCTGAAAAATATTGGCATAACAGCTTAAGTTAAATCAAGAATGGAAAATCTTTGGAAAATTTGAGCAGATGTGGCAATTTCGCGCGTCCGTTGAACGAAATATTGACAATCTGCTGATCATCGCTAAGAAATTAGCGACATTCCATCAACTAAGCAGCACTTTAGCAATACTACTGTTATTATTTGGCCGCTCAAACACACAAATATTAATTGTGCATTAAATCTAAAATATACAAATACACCATAATAATTTACACGGCCAAAGCCATAATAATTCACACGGGTCATCAATTCTTTCTCTCATTCAAAATCTGAACTACCAGCGCTACCGTCAACAGCTCAGTGTCATCACTGCCAGTAGCGCCAATAACACCAAACTCGTGCCTGACACACAAAAGTCGTTTCACTCAATAGCGCAAGTAAAATGTACTACGCGCTCACTACTAAGAAGCGTCAAAAATTCGCTTGGAGTAATTTCGTCAATGAGCTACCATTGAGCTGGCACCGCATTGGCGCTGGCGCCATGCAATTTACATCACTAAAATTGCGCGAATGCCCAGGCCCATGACTTCAATACTTATATTTACAATGCTTTAAACTTTAAATACACCTCTGAAGTTGCTGCGCATAAAATGTGTACTAATAAATTCCAATACGCATTATACGCAGATGTAACTGATATATGTGTTTTTGTTTCACCCCCTATACTTATATTTAAAGCTTTTATAAGAACAAGCTTCTATTACTTGTTAATAAAACGAACTAAAAAGTAAAAAATAAAATTAAAGAAAAAAAAACTTTTTTAAAAATAAGCTTTTATTATTTTGGTTAATAAAATTAACTAAAAAGTAAACAATAAATTGACTCTAAAGAAATATAACACTTTATAAGTTCATTGTAAGCTTAAACGATAATTATGCTTTTTCGTCTGCGACAAAAAAATTCTATATTGTACATAATTATATATTTTTAACATTAAAACTTTACACCTAAATTATTAAATCTTACAGTTTATATCACAGTCCTAATTGTTCTAATAAAAGCGTGTTACATTGCGATAGCAAGAAAAGGAGATCCTAAATGTTCTTAATTATACCATCAAAATTTAACACGTTTTTTATTAGAACAATTAGGACTGTGATATAAACTGTAAGATTTAATAATTTAGGTGTAAAGTTTTAATGTTAAAAATATATAATTATGTACAATATAGAATTTTTTTGTCGCAGACGAAAAAGCCTAATTATCGTTTAAGCTTACAATGAACTTATAAAGTGTTATATTTCTTTAGAGTCAATTTATTGTTTACTTTTTAGTTAATTTTATTAACCAAAATAATAAAAGCTTATTTTTAAAAAAGTTTTTTTTTCTTTAATTTTATTTTAATTCGAATAAACTGTATTGTACTATTCATGAAAGTGTGCCTTTCAGCTTATCTTCTCATTTAGTTCTCTTTTTTTACTAAATTACAAAAAAAAAATATATTAGACAAAAATTATTTTTAAACAGATAACTTGATAAGCAGGCTAACGTGAACAGCACATATATTTTATTTTCTCCTTGCGGACGGGGCCGCGGGTAAAGGCTAGTATAATCTATATACATAAAAAGAAGTGCACATTTTGATTGTCACTCCATAACTCGAGAACGGCTCGACAGATTGCCATGAAATTTTTAGGAAAGATACAGGAAGGAGAGATGATGGTTATTTGATTTTGAAATCCCAAACCGGTTTAGCCATATATATATATAAATCAAATTCTGTGTGTGTGTGTTCGCTATGGAAACGTATTTCTCACACATCAATCATCACCAAATTTAGATTATGGGTTCCTTCGATCAACGGGAAGGTTTTAGGCTAAAAATAATTTCGATATATAAAAGGGGCGTGGCACCTCCCATACAAATGGAATCTTTGGTACTGCATAACTTTGAAGGTATGCATGCCAGAACATTGAAATTCAATGAGGAGTTATATGAGGTCAATCCCTAACACCACCAAGAAAATACGGAATTTGGAGAAAGGTGGCGTGGCAACTCCCATACAAATGGAATCTTTAGTAATGCATAACTTTGAAGGTATACATGCCAGAACATTGAAATTCAGTAAGGAGTTATATGAGGTCAATCCCTAACACCACTAAGAAAAGGCGGAATTGGGAAAAAGGGGGCGTGGAACCTCCCATTCAAATGCAATCTTTGGTACTGCATAACTTTGAAGGTATACATGCCAGAACATTGAAATTCAGTAAGGAGTTATATGAGGTCAATCCCTAACACCACCAAGAAAATGCGGAATTGGGAAAAGGGGGGCGCGGAGCCTCCCATTCGAATGGAATATTTGGTACTGCATAACTTTGAAGGTATACAGGCCAGAACATTGAAATTCAGTAAGGAGTTATTTGAGGTCAATCCTTAACACCACCAAGAAAATATGGAATTGGGAAAAAGGAGGCGTGGCACCTCCCATACAAATGGAATATATTATACTGCTTATATCTGGATGTCGTAATAGTAGGATAATTAAAATTGGTAAGGAGCTATGTGACGTTAAGTCGTAAAACCTCCAGCAAAATGTGGAATGGGGAAAACTGTGGATGCCGTACAAACTTAAGTTATTTTAACACCTAAAATTTGACTGCATTGTTGAGTTTAGCTGTTATACCTTTTGGACGTTTAGTAATCTGCCGCTGTTAAAAAAATTGTTTAGCTTCAGTCTATCTACATCTTCTATAAAAATCAAATTCTGTGTGTGTGTTCCCTATGAAAACGTGTTTGCTATACTTCGATCTTCGCCAAATTTTGGCTCGAGGTTCCTTCGATCAAGACGAAAGTTTTTCATATTTCAGAATTAAGAATTTTAAATTTAAATGTTTTTGTTTTTTGGCTATGCGAAAGAAATATCTTAGCTCCCAAAAATGATCATGTTAACTGTTTAGGCCACAGGCCTAAATATATCTCCCCCCCCCCCCCCCCCCCCCCTCGTAACATAACTTTCTTTGTTTTATTTTCTTCTTTACTACCACCCGCATATTCTTGTGATATACACACAGGCATGTGTGAGTGGTAGTACGTATGTGTCTTAGACGTTTACCGCTGTGAGCCCGTGGTACAGCAACTTTATTGCCGGGAAACCGAACGAAGTGGCTGTATCGTGGGTTCATCGGCTCATGTGGAAAAGAGTCTCGTCCTCTTTTAATCCAGCAGCCAGCAAAGGAACACGTAATCGCCCGTTCACGTAAGTTCAACTTTTCAAAATTATAATCACATATATATCATTTTCCACAACATTTGTTAAACCTTTTCTTAACACTTGTTGTATTTATATAAATAAAAGCACTTTGTGAATTCTTTTTATTAATACGAAATCCTTTTGGTGTTTTTATTTGCTTCCCCCTCTTTCGCCATAACTATTATTTAACAAATTCGTGGGTGCGCGCCGTTGTCACCACGCATTTGTACATGGTCCTTACCACGCCGGTAAGAAGAGCCAATTAACTATAGCTACAGTCCACTCCACTCCCTAGGCAATTAATAGGAAGCAGATCCACCAAACACACATTTACAATCGTGATAATAATCTTCAGCAATTGGCACACACAAACATATTTGAGCGACATCCAACCTCCAAACAACATCAACAACACCAACAATCCACAAAAAGTCAATCTACTAATCCGGATCAGCAATTTATTGAAAGGTACGTGGTTTAAAAATATTCCGTGCTAGGTAGGGTTTTCTTTAATTTCACATTTAATAAAATTTCACAAATAAAAATAACAAATTACAGAGTGATTATATCAAACAGTGCAAGTGATTTTTTTTTTTCCGTGAAGTGAGAAGTTTAACTTGTGGTTACAAGAAGACAACGAAAATTGGCCAACACAAGAAGAAGATTACAATACGAATATGGAGGAAAAGAGGGTGAAAGTTCATACAACTTCGGTCAAAAATAACTTTGATATTCTAGATAGGTTTTCCGATTTACCAAGGGCCTTGCGGGTTATATCCTATATTCTTCGGTTTTTCCAGAATACGCACCCAAAAACTAAATCCTCCTTCAAAAGGGATTCTCATTCGATCGCTCCTGACGAAATAGAAAAAACAACGCGAAGATTGATAACAATATGCCAGAGGCAACATTATCAAGAAGAGTACGCAAACTTGAAGTCAGGAAATCTAATAAATGGGAAGAGTGAGATTTTACCCCTGAACCCATATATAGATGAAGAAGGCATCATTCGAACTGGGGGGCGGACTGGGGCATCGAAAGACATGTCCCATAATGAAAGTCATCCCATTATTCTTCCTTATACTTGCAGGTTATCCAGACTTATAGTCCAATCCTCTCATGAGACCACCCTGCATGGAGGGAACCAGCTGATGCTACGTCATATCCGCACTCAGTACTGGATCCCACGCGTTAAAGTCATGATAAGGTCGGTTATCCACAACCGTAAAGTCTGCACTATTTACAGGAAGCGGACGCAAACGCAACTTATGGGGATCCTTCCGAAAGAGCGCACCACCTTTACTAGGGCCTTCACTAACACTGGGTTAGATTTCGCAGGACCATTCGATATAAAATCCTACCGAGGGAGGGGATGTCGAATTTCGAAAGGATACGTTTGCCTGTTTGTCTGCTTTTCGACGAAAGCCATCCATCTAGAAGCGACAAACGATCTTAGTACCGGGTCCTTCCTAGCTGCCTTCGCCAGATTCGTATCCAGACGAGGCTGTCCGAAAAACGTTTACTCCGACAATGGTACTAACTTTGTCGGAGCTTCTCGATCTTTACGATCCGAGTTTAAAGCATTTCTGCGTGAAGCAAGGGACGGAACGTTGACTAAATATAGCCATCACATTATAGAATGGCATTTTATACCGCCAAGCGCTCCTCACATGGGAGGTTTGTGGGAAGCGGGGGTAAAAAGTTTTAAGACCCACTTTAAAAAGATCGCGTCCGATCATAATTATACTCTCGAAGAGTTTACAACCCTCTTATGTCGAACTGAGGCCTGCCTCAACTCGAGACCTCTAAGTCCCTCATCCAACGACCCTTCCGACCTGGAGCCGCTTAATCCAGGCCATTTTCTCGTAGGTGGGCATCTTTTAGCTCCACCTGAACTCGACTGTAGTGAAAACCCTGCCTCCATTGTAAACCGATGGCAAAAGATGAAAGCCCTTCATCAGACCTTTTGCAAAAGATGGAAATCGGAATATCTCACCGAGATCCAGAAAAGGTATAAATGGAAACATCCACAATCCAACTTAAAACCCGGGGACCTAGTCGTCATCAAGGAGGATAACCTACAACCGAACGAGTGGAAAATGGGGAGAGTCGTCAACACACATCCAGGTTCCGATAACCGTGTACGTGTTGTTGACGTCAATACAATTAAGGGACAAATTAGCAGACCAATCGCGAAACTGGTACTACTTCCGCCCAACGACAATCAAAATGAACTTTAATAGTCCACATTCCTCCATCCCAAATAACCCCGCTCTCGTTCCCCGGAACGAGGCCAACATACCCTAACGCAGATTCACTATCTGCCACAGAATCCGAAATTAAATTAGCAGTTAAATCATCAAAGAAATTTATTCATATCGTCACCAGAATAATCAGCGACTCAAAAAAAAATATTCAAATATAAATAAAGTGGAAAATTAAGAAAATGAGAGAATAAACCGCCCAATATTCCACTTCCTCAAACCCTAGAAATTCCACTGCGAATTCTCCTAACAATATCCACCTTCTGTTTTCCTATCATATCCCACTTTAAGAATGAACTGGAAAGGTAAATTTTAATATATATGAGATTCCTCGTTAAAATCTGAAAACTCAAAGGGTTTGCATAAAATTCCAGATAAATAGCTCGAAACTATCGAATTTCTCACGGGAATGATTACAAATAAATTAACATGTCCTCTTGTCAAAGAAACATTAGCTTAAATAACGAACATTCGTCAACAGCCCCAAAAAGTATTACATTTTTTTTTCACATTTTACCCCAGACAGCATTCTTTGAAAATTGTAATCAAAACAAAAACGAACCATGGTGTATGATTACAAACAATCAAAAGCTGCCAGAGCGAACTGTCATCGAACGTGTCGTTAACTCGGACACACTCATACCATCAGAGACGAATCAAAAACTTATTACTTTTGCAATTGAATCTCTATACCGTAAATACATCACACCCAGAATTTATCATAACACCTCTAATAACAACTCAATACCCAACCGAAAATATCGAAAATATCGAAATTTGGTTTCATACCAAATAGGGAACTAATCAAATTGAATCCCTGGCAAATCGTTTTAGAAACATGTCAAGCATTCCTTGGCAATTTAGAAATGGAACCAATAGCTACTAGTAAATATTTCGTGAATTGATAAAAGCTATGTTGGTTTGGAATTTTATCCAAAAATACACTACATATATCAAATTTTGTCTCAAAACCCCCCTATGTGAGCATAAGTTCAATGCATTTTGACATAAGATGGAGTCAATGAAAGGCATTCTGAGATAGGGCGACAGAAGGGTTAAGCCTTTACCCTGCCTATGCCCTGCTACACAGGGAGTATTCAAATTTTGAATCTGAAATTTCTGAAAGCTCCTTTACGTTAAGTATTAATGGAAGTGTTCCCATTGCCCAAATTCTTAGCGGAGGTGAATGTTCCGGAAATAGAAATGAATAAGTTAACATGCGCAAATGTACTCATATTTCGTTAGGGAGTATCTACTATTTACTAATCACGTATTTACGGGAATCGGTTTACTGGTCGAGTTTTCGACGTTGAACTATGAATTTTGAATCGGTTTAGGTTTCGTATGCTCACAGGTTTATACAAGTGCGCGATTCCTAGGTGTCCGTGCTTTTCATAAAACCTATGTTCAGCCACACTAATAGATCGTGGCATGGTAATACATTCATCAAAAAATTAAATAAGTGTGCTAAGGAATTATTCAGTTCAATACATATCGGGTATTAATAAACTGATCGCTTTCCACTTGTAATACTAATATTCTTTCAAAAAAAACCGCAACGCACGAAGCAAAGCGGCACAAGATTTGTCTTTGCATGTAACCCGGCTGCCTTCAATCGTGAGGCATTTGTACAAATACTGATAACAGTGTAGCAAAACCACGGTACAGCAGTCATAATAATAAGGAATATAGAATGTAAACGAATACAGTTGTTTAAATTGCTCCCCGCTACTATCTATCATTAGTTTAGTAATGCTCACTAGAAATATATTTCAACATTGATTTGGTATGGTTGCACTGAATACCTTCGGTTGCCTTCAATACCTCACCCATAAAACTTTTCGCAATGTGTATAGTCATACCACCTAATATTGCTTTATAGCCAAGATGATCAAGTTGGTGTACTGCCAGTGCCTCTTCGTATGTAGTGCCACCAACCATAAATACGACCACTTCTTGTGGTGTTTATCAGCATAACAAAAAGTATTGTACTTTGTACGGATAAAAAATGTTTTTATCAAGTAAAATGTGCAACAAAATAGTTTAAAATTATTGCTGGGCGTTTTTTCATAAGTTTGTGAATGAAGATTGTGGGGCTAATAAACGTAGTAAATGTGAGTGGTGTGCGCTTGATTTATGTGGCCGGAGGCACATTTACTGGGTGCAGGGTGTGCCAAAATATCCTATAAAGTATTGTGTAACTGACGTGGTTTAGCTAATTTGCCATCACGACCAACAGGCGAATTGACACGTCTCAAATGTGATAGCGTGTAAGCGAAAGTCAAATGATTCAATACTTGAAATACACCAGCACGAGCCTGATGGGTTTTTTTGATCACCCCAATTGCCAGTAGCAAGTGAGTAACGCAAACCGTCAGGGATTATGTTGTTTTGATAGCCAACTCCAAATGGAAATCCTTTCCACGATCAAAGAATTTTTGTGTATACATATGTACTTCTTTCATTAGACCTTTAAAAATACCTCGAAAGAGGAAAGCCAATAAAGGACCGGCATGATCCAAACGTTTGTTACCGTAGTGATCCCGATCATCTAACTCGCGCCGACCCAACGAAGCTAAAAGCAGACGATGTACCATATAACCCAAAAAGTATGCCTTCTTGGTCTCGCAAATATCGGACACACCAACAGGTGGCAACATTCCTTTTTGTAAAAGCTCTTTTGCATATTCAATACGTTTGTCCTTGGTTACACCTGGCCGTGCACCACGTGAACCACTGAATCAAGCGCCACATTTTGTTCTTGTACTACGAAAGCTTCGCCAAATGAAGGTCTTACCATTTCCATCATTTCAGGATCATCAAAATCGTATATAATATGCTCAAAGATATCACGATCCGCTACAAAGCTTCCAGCAAAGCTTTTACAAGAGATTGCTAGCAAGGTACTACTAAAAAACTGTTAACGATTGTTGGTTGTTACGCCAAACATATTAAATTCAGGTACCTTTACACCTGTCGTACGTATGCTAAGTCTGATGTGCGGTAACTGCCCTGCCCTAGCCATTTCATTGCTAAAAAACGATATCGCATCTACCCTTTTGTATTTACTTACCGGCAATGCAGAATCCAATATACCAAATACATCCCATGTGGAACTTACAACACGTTCGCCATAATTGTACGAAATAACTTGTATGATTGCCGAATTGGTGCCACGACTTCCCATTGATGGCATATTTACTGACGCATTATTGGATCGTCCCACGCTGTGTACACCGGACCAAGTACAATGGCAATGGCGGGACGATCGTGGAACTTGCCATAATTATTTCCCCATTGATTTGTAAAGGATTGAAGCGGCACACTCAAATTCTGAAGACGAAGTTAGCTTAAGCACATTAGGTCGCATCTACACCGTTGACGTTCATTCAATGCAACAGATAAATGAAGACACTGGCAACACCCGTCCGGTTCAACGTAAAATAAATCAAAATTATGTACCACCACCACCACCTACTACTGCAACATCATCAGCATCAGCAGTGGCTACAGCTATTACAGCTTGAACTAGTACAGTAGCAAACACAGCTGTGAATACTTCGGCAATTTCTATCACCCAGAACACTGCTCCAAATACGTCTGCAGCAAATAGTGCTCAGCAACGACGTCGAGCATCAGTTGATGCGCGAATAGCTTGCCTTAAAGTGGAACAAGGATTAGCTGCAGAGTTCACAAAGAATCTATGGAATGTACTTTACGAGGTTTACTGTTCATCCGCTGGACCAAATGTGCGCTACAAATGTTTACGTGCGCTCTGGCGAATGGTTTACTATGCAACACCTGAGCTATTGAGAGACGTGCTTAACAATCAACTAGTTCCCAGCAATTTAATTTGCGTCGATCCTTGACCAAAACCTATACCAGAATCTTGAGGCTCACTGAGTGCACCACCATCAGCGCCGGGCCTTCAAGTAAATCCTTTCTTCATGGATCGTGCGACAGCGGTTGGTGGTTCAACAATAGCAGGTAGCTCTACGCACAGTTCATCAAAACCAGGGACACCCATATACTGTTAAGAATTTTTCACATGCAATGGGTGGTATCAATTCAAATGTAAGTGCAACTACTAGCAGTCAAAAGCAACAGTGGCTTTACCTCATAGCTCGGGCCAATTACTGATGCCACAATTGCTCACAGGCAGTGTGGAGCCAAGACAACAAACTTCTAGTTCTATTGCCCTTAATATTAATTCAAGTGCCGGCATTACGCCACCAGTAGCAGTGCTTGGCATTTTATATTATTGGCTAATTTTAAGCATTCTTTATGGGTTCGGGCAAGTCAAATATGCGGCTTCTCGTAGCGTTATAAAGAATGTTCGATTGTTCATGTTCTGGCGGTGGCACTTCTATAGTGTTAAAGATATGATGCCAGTATACCGCACCCATAATAGCCACCGGCAACCAATCATCTAAAAATGTTCTTCGCATGCACCCACCTGAAAAAAGAAAAAAAAAGAAAGAGAAATTAATTAATAAAAACATAACCAAGGTTACGAGTATACTCACCGCCGCGTGTTAAGTGAATGACATTTTTTCATTCAGGAAATGGAAGAGCGACATCTGCTAGTCAAAATCTCTACACTCCATTTCTGACTGTCAATGCACTGTGTTACCGACATTATGCCTTACGCGTTGCTACACGCAACACATGTCGCGTATTACATATCTCGATCAATCATTCATTTGGTCGAGATTTAAAATACTTAATTCCACGAATCTCAACATTATCGACCATACACGTCGAAAATAATGTTGAATGGTGGAAGTGCAACACTGTAATACCTTTTCAGTCAGGTTTCTAACCGTTCCGTGTGGTGGCAGGCCACTTGTGAAAACAAAGTTCACCACAAATCAAAATAAATCTTTAGGACTACTTCGGCGACAGCTACCGACATAAAATAAATTATAAAATCCCTACAAAATTTGTTCACAAAACCCAATCACGCCCCTGCAAGTGTGACTAGGAATATAACCTATGACCTGGTAAAATGACTAGTCAAATTACGTGGAGTGACGAGAGCGTTTTTGCAGGGATTTACTAGAGGCGCTAAAGCACCAGCCACATCGTATGGATGCGTGCCAAATCCGTTTTTTCTTCGTATTTACTTATGGCCCTTAATTTTTATTTCAATAAAATGTTTTTTTTCTTGCGAAAATATATGAGAGATAATATTTTTTTTTGGCTTACGCCACCCAAACAACATTCCGCCAACCTCAATTTGGGTATGATCAATGATATCAATATTCTTTCAGATCATGACCCGCTACCAAACTTTACTGGCCAAGTCAGAGGGAGGCGCAACGCGTTTCGACGTCGCTTGCCAGCTCTGCGGCAGGGACCATAGTCTACGAATCTGTCCCGAATATCGGAAAAAATCTCCAGAAGAGAGGTTGCGGGCAGTGCTTTTATATAAGTACTGTCCGAACTGTCTGTCACCCTTCCACCGGGTAAACAAGTGTAGCAGCAAGTATCGCTGCAAGAGGTGCCAAGAGAGGCACCACACCACGCTTCATTTAGATGAGCGTCGGCCGGTATGCGACGAGACAGCCACATATGGCGACGACAACACGTCCGACGACGCGTTGTCAATCAACCTATCGGGAACCGCTAAATCCTGGGCTCAGCAGGTGGAGGAGGAAGAAATGGAGGAGGAGAGAGCAAAGGCGGAGGAAGAAATAAGTAAAACGGTGACAACAAGACCGTCAACGGTCAACCATGGGATGCGCAGTTTCCGGCCGCTGTTACAGCATGAAAGAAGCGCGGCGAAAGCAAACAAACGTCGAAACGAACGAAACAACTGGCGGCACCGCGACATTGGACTCCAAGGAGGCCCGACAAAGTCATCCAAACGCGGCAGACAGCAGCGGCGAGATAAATCGACGCCATACCATTCTGACGCCCAAAATATGCAAGCACTATCGCGTGGTACACCGGAAGGCTTCCGAACCGGCCGGCTGCTCCCAGCCACTCCAGCGCCCATCATGCGGTCTTTCGTGCCCATTGCGCCGACGGCCATCGTACGCGTCGAATCGCGTGGGCACCTACACTTGGTACGTGCGATCATTGATCCCTGCGCCGCCAGCACCATCGTCGATGCAGAGCTGGTACGCGATTTGCAGTTAGAGCGCCAAGGACCAGGGCAATGTACCCTTATTCTGCGCGGCAAGTTCGGGTCAACAAATCGTGTCACTACCCAAGCCGTCGTGGTCAACGGCCACTATCGGTTGAGTCCGCCATCCAATGTGGATGCAAAGGTTGCCGTTCCATTTGAATTTATGCGGCTTGCAGATCCGCAGTTCTACCGCTCATCGCCAGTTCGTCTTACACTCGGCGCTGATCTATACGCCGAACTGATGGTGAGCGGAACGCCAGCAACAACAGTTGGCGGTCTCCTGACCCAACCGACCGTATTCGGGCTGGTAGTCTCAGGAGCCTGCCAAAAATAGGAGCGTTTCATTAGAACTAAGTAATTACAGCACGGAATTTAAAACCACGTACGTGTATTTAATAACATCTTTTCTTTTTCTTCTCAGGACAACGAGACACGAAGTCCATCGTGCGACGTGCAGTGCTTGCAGTCCGCATCTGCACATCGACATAACGGCTTACTGGACGTGCGATCGCGTGTCATTCCTTTTTTTCCTTTTCATTTTTTTTTTTTTCTTTGTTGCTTACGGCAAGGGGGCCGGTATGTTTAGGCCACAGGCCTAAATATATCTCCCCCCCCCCCCCCCCCCTCGTAACATAACTTTCTTTGTTTTATTTTCTTCGTTACTACCACCCGCATATTCTTGTGATATACACACAGGCATGTGTGAGTGGTAGTACGTATGTGTCTTAGACGTTTACCGCTGTGAGCCCGTGGTACAGCAACTTTGTTGCCGGGAAACCCAACGAAGTGGCTGTATCGTGGGTTCATCGGCTCATGTGGAAAAGAGTCTCGTCCTCTTTTAATCCAGCAGCCAGCAAAGGAACACGTAATCGCCCGTTCACGTAAGTTCAACTTTTCAAAATTATAATCACATATATATCATTTTCCACAACATTTGTTAAACCTTTTCTTAACACTTGTTGTATTTATATAAATAAAAGCACTTTGTGAATTCTTTTTATTAATACGAAATCCTTTTGGTGTTTTTATTTTCTTCCCCCTCTTTCGCCATAACTATTATTTAACAAATTCGTGGGTGCGCGCCGTTGCCACCACGCATTTGATCAAATCAATGATCGCTTTCAAAATCAATTTCCTGGTGAAGTGACGAAATATAAATCGATCGACACAGTTACATATGAAGATAAAATTGTGAATTATCAAAATGACCATTTGGGTTCATATGGGGACTTTTTCGGGATCATTTGGGGGCTCTTCCGGCATCATTTCTGGATGGTTTTCGGTATCCGTCCGGGATATCGTCGGGGTCATTTCGGGACTTTTTCAGGATCATTTGGGGGTTCTTCCGGCATCATTTCTGTATGGTTTTCGGGATCCGTCCGGGATATCGTCGGGGTCATTTGGGGACTTTTTCGGGATCATTTGGGGGTTCTTCCGGCATCATTTCTGGATGGTTTACGGGATCCGTCCGGGATCCTGTCGGGGTCATTTTGGGACTTTTGCGAGATCATTTGGGGTCTCTCCCGGCATCATTTCTGGATGGTTTTCGGGATCCGTCCGGGATCCTGTCGGGGTCATTTTGGGACTTTTGCGGGATCATTTGGGGTCTCTTCCGGCATCATTTCTGGATGGTTTACGGGATCCGTCCGGGACCCTGTCGGGGTCATTTTGGGACTTTAGCGGGATCATTTGGGGTCTCCTCCGGCATCATTTCTGGATGGTTTTCGGGATCCGTCCGGGATCCTGTCGGGGTCATTTTGGGACCTTTGCGGGATCATTTGGGGTCTCTTCCGGCATCATTTCTAGATGGTTTTCGGGATCCATCGGGGATCCTGTCGGAGTCATTTCGGAACTTTTTCTCGACTAATACAGGATCATTTGGGGACCCTTTCGGCATCATTTCTGGATAGTTTTAGGGATCCGTTCGGGATCCCGACGGGGGCATATCGGGACCATTTGGGGTACCTACCGGCATCATTGCTGGATGGTTTACGGGATCCGTTCGGGACCCTGTCGGGGTCATTTTGGGACTTTAGCGGGATCATTTGGGGTCTCCTCCGGCATCATTTCTGGATGGTTTCCGGATCCGTCCGGATTCCGTCGGCGTAATTTCGGGACTATTAGAGGTTATTTGGGGACCTTTCCGGCATCATTTCTGGATAGTTTTAGGGATCCGTGCGGGATCCCGACGGGGTCATATCGGGACCATTTGGGGTACCTACCGGCATCATTTCTGGTTGGTTTTCGGGATCCGTCCGAGATCCCGTCGGGATCATTTCGGGACTATTTCGGGATCATTTGGGTACTTACCTTCATCATTTCTGGATGATTTTCGGGATCCGTACTGGATCCCGTCGGGGTCATTTCAGGACTTTTTCGGAATCGGCCCGTGATCCCGGCGGGGTCATTTCGGGACTATTTCGGATCATTTGGGGTACCTAGATGGATAGTTTTCGGGATTCGTCCGGGATCCCGTGTGGATCATTTCAGGACTTTTTCGGGATCATTTGGGGTATCTTCCGGCCAATTTTCTAGATGGTTTTCGGTATCCGTCCGGGATACCGTCAGGGTAATTTCGGGACTATTTGAGGATAACTTGGGAACCTTTCCGGCATCATTTCTGGATAGTTTCCGGGATCCTTCGGGGATCCCGTCAGCGTCATTTCGGAACCCGCGACTAATGCGGGATCATTTAGGGACCCTTTCGCCATCATTTCCGGATGGTTTTCGTGATCCGTCCGGGATACCGTCAGGGTAATTTCGGGACTATTTGGGGATAACCTGGGAACCTTTCCGGCATCATTTCTGGATAGTTTCCGGGATCCGTCGGGAATCCCGTCAGGATCATTTCGGAACTATAAGGGATCATTTCATTTTTCATCTTTCTTTAAGGGGATCATTTCACCTTCCAGCATCATTTCTGTATACTTTTGGGGATCCGTCTGGGATCCCGACGGGGTAATTTCTGGCCTATTTCGGGATCATTTTGGGGTACCAACCGGCATCATTTCTGGATGGTCCGGGATCCGTCCGGGATCCCATCGGGGGAATTTTGGGGAATTTTTCGGGATCATTTGGGGTCCCTTCCGGCATCATTTCTGGATCGTTTTCGGGATCCATCCGAGATCCCGTCGGGTTTATTTTTTTACTTTTTCGGAAAATGTCAGGGAGTTTCGAGACTGTTCTTGAATCATTTGGGGATCCTTCAGGGATAATTTCTGGATGGTTTTCGGGATCCCGTCGGGGTAATTTCGGGACTTTTCACGACTAATTTCGGGGTCAGTTGCCCTTAAAGATCATTTCTGGGTGGTTTTCGGGATCCGTCCGGGATCCGTCAGGGTTATTTCGCGCCTTTTCGGGACTATTTCGGGATCATTTTGGGACCCCTTCCGGGATAATTTCTCTATGATTTTCGGGATCTGTTCGGGACCCTTCGTAGTTTTTCGCGACTTTATCTGGGATAAATTGCGGACCCTTTAGAGATCAATTCTGGATGGTTTTCGGTATCGGTCTGGGATCCCCTCAAGGTCATTTCGGGACTATTTCGGAATCATTTTGGGACCCCTCCGGCATAATTTCTGGGTGATTTTCGGGATCTGTCCGGGATCCCGACGGAGTTTTTTCGGGACTTTTTCCGGACTATTTCTGGATTATTTGGGGACGTTTCAGAGCTCAGTTCTGGATGATTTTCGGGGATCTGTCCGGGATCCCGTCAGAGTTATTTCGGGGTAATTTTGGGACCCTTCCAGGATAATTTATTCATGATTTTCGGGATGGGTCTGAGTTTTTCGTGACTTTCGGGATCATTTGCGGAACCTTCAGAGATCAATTCCGGATGGTTTGTGGACTTTTCCGGAATCATTTGGGGATCCCTCCAGAGTCATTTCTGAATGGTTTTCGGGATCTCGTCAGGGTCATTTCGGGCCTTTTTCGTGACTACTATTTCGGAATCATTTTGGGACTCCTCCGGGATAATTTCTGGGTGATTTTCGGGATTTGTCCGGGATCCCGTCAGAGTTTTTTCGGGACTTTTTCGGACTATATCGGGATCATTTGCGGACCGTTCAGAATCAAATCTGGATGGTTTTCGGGATCCGTCCGGATTCCGTCAGGGTCATTTCGGAACTTTTCGTGACTACTTCGGGATTATTTTGGGACCCTTCCGGCATCATTTCTGAATAGTTTTCGAGATTTGTCCAGGATCCCGTCGGCATCATTTCGTGACTATTTGGTTTCATTTAGGGACACTTCCGGGATCATTTTAGGTCTCTTCGAAACCGGTAATTCAGCACACATGGCCGTGGATTTACGGCAAATTATTCGTAATTAAAATTCGGTATGTTTTATCTTTAATATATCACAGCTTTTTCGTTCTATTTTTAAATGGATCCTGTAACGAACTATTACAACTATAATTAAAATTTTTGTAATATTTTAACCAACTAAATACCCGAAAAAGCAACACTGCTTTCATTTAAAAACTTCTTTTTGGTTTTAGCTAATTGTAGTTTCACTCCTTTGTTCTATGAGTAGTAATTCTTTCACCCCTGTCATATCAATTAATTTAACTTAGAAACAAAATGTATTTTTTTTAATTCGAAAAAAGTGTATTGCCCATCAGCTCAGTTAGTTCTTTTTTTTTACTGTATTAAAAAATAAAATACATTGACAGAAAAAATTTTTAAACAGACAACTTGATAAGCAGGCTAACGTGAATAGCACATATATTTTATTTTCTCCTTGCGGACGGGGCCGCGGGTAAAGGCTAGTATATATTATAAATGGCAAAGTTTGGATGTGAAGATGTTTGGATGTTTGGATGTTTGGATGTTTGGATGTTTGGATGTTTGTCCAGACGTTTGTCTTTGTGACTCAATCACGCAAGAACGGCTGGACCGATTTGGATGAAATTTTGCACACATATAGCCAATAGTCTAGAAGGATCTACTAACTATATATTTTTGAAAAGGGGCGTGGTCCCCGCCCCCTAGGAACAGTCATAATTTAATTATTATATTTTTTCGTCTTTGCGACTGAATCACGCCAGAATGGCTACACGGATTTTGATGAAATTTGGGACACAGACAGTAGTCTACTAGCGAAATTTTTTTCGAAAATGGAAAGACGGGTGGGGGTCCCACGACCCCTTCGAGCAAATATTTTTAATAATTTTTACACATTATAACTTTACGTATACTGGCCTTCACCAATATCACAGACTGAGGGGGTCAAATAAGTCGAGGGCTTACAAAGTAAGCAGTTAGGCCCTCCGCCCGCCCCCTTTATCTCCCCCTCTGGTGTAAAATCTATAAATTGTTATAACTCAATATAAATTTTCTCCCAAATCAATAGTTTTTGGTATCTGGTACATACAGATCGAGATCTAGACAATTTTGGAGGAACGATCAGTGGCCCTCTCCTATACTCCCGCCATCCGCCCTCCATCAATTGTTTTTATTAGCACGCTTTTATTAGCTTTACCTGTATGTTTCTATGTAACTTTTTATTCGCTCCAATGCGCCTGCTACCTTATTAACATGGTTTTATAATTAGCTTCACCTTATTTGTAATCCCGTAAGGGTCATATCGAGACCCTTCCGGGATCATTTCTGGATGGTTTTCGGGATCGGTCCGGGATTACGCCGGGGTAATTTCGGGACTTTTTCGGGACTATTTCGGGAACATTTTGGGACCCTTCCGGGATCATTTCTGTAGAGTTTACGGGATCCGACCGGGATCCCGTCGAGGTTATTTTGGGACATTTTCGGGACTATTCCGGAATCATTTCGGGACTATTTCGCGATCATTTGGGCACCCTACTGGCATCATTTCTGGATGGTTTTCGGGATCCGTCCGGGATCCCGTCGGGGTACTTTCGGGATCATTTGCGTACCTCCGAGAGATAAATTCTTGATGGTTTCCGGGATCATTACGGGACTTTTTCGGAGTTATTTTGGGTCCCTTTAGGCATTATTTCTGGATGGTCCTCGGGATTCGTCCGGCATCCCGTCGGGGTCATTTCGGGACTTTTTCACGACTAATACGGGATCATTCGCCAGCATTCGCCAGCATTTCTGGATGGTTTTCGGTATCCGTCCGGGATCTCGTCGGGGTCATTTGGGGACTTTTTCGGGATCATTTGGGGGCTCTTCCGGCATCATTTCTGGATGGTTTTCGAGATCCGTCCGGGATCTCGTCGGAGTCATTTGGGGACTTTTTCGGGATCATTTGGGGGCTCTTCCGGCATCATTTCTGAATGGTTTTCGGGATCCGCCCGGGATCTCGTCGGGGTCATTTGGGGACTTTTCGGGATCATTTGGGGGCTCTTCCGGCATCATTTCTGGATGGTTTTCGGGATCCGTCCGGGATCTCGTCGTGGTCATTTGGGGACTTTTTCGGGATCATTTTGGGGCTCTTCCGGCATCATTTCTGGATGGTTTTCGAGATCCGTCCGGGATCTCGTCGGAGTCATTTGGGGACTTTTTCGGGATCATTTGGGGGCTCTTCCGGCATCATTTCTGAATGGTTTTCGGGATCCGTCCGGGATCTCGTCGGGGTCATTTGGGGACTTTTCGGGATCATTTGGGGGCTCTTCCGGCATCATTTCTGGATGGTTTTCGGGATCCGTCCGGGATCTCGTCGTGGTCATTTGGGGACTTTTTTGGGATCATTTGGGGGCTCTTCCGGCATCATTTCTGGATGGTTTTCGGGATCCGTCCGGGATCTCGTCACGGTCATTTGGAGACTTTTTCGGGATCATTTTGAGGCTCTTCCGGCATCATTTCTGGATGGTTTTCGGGATCCGTCCGGGATCCCATCAGGGTAATTTCGGGACTATTAGGGGATCATTTGGGGACCTTTCCCGCATCATTTCTATTAATTTTCGGGATCCGTCAGGGATGCCGACGAGGTCATTTCGGGACTATTTCGGGATCATTTGGGATACCTACCGGCATCATTTCTGGATGGTTTTTGGGATTCGTCCGGGATCCCGTCGGGGTCATTTCGGGACTTTTTCTCGGCTAATACGGGATCATTTGCGGACCCTTTCGGCATCATTTCTGGATAGTTGTCGGGATCCCGTCACGGTCATTTCGGGACTATTAGGGGATCATTTGAGGACCTTTCCGGCATCATTTCTGGATTGTTTTCGGAATCCTTTCGGGGTCCCGTCAGGGTCATTTCGGGACTTTTTCGGGATCATTTAAGGATGGCTTTCAGGATTCGTCCGGGAACCCGTCAGGGTAATTTCTGGACTTTTCCGAGACTATTTCGGGATCATTTTGGGACCTTCCCAAGATCATTTCAGGATGGATTTCGGGATCAGTCCGGGATGCCGTCAGGGTCATTTTGGGACTATTAGGTGATCATTTGAGGACCTTTCCGGCATCACTGCTGGATGGTTTTCGGTATCCGTTCAGGATCCCGTCGGAATCATTGCGGGACTTTTTCGGGATCATTTGGGGTCCCTCCCAAGATCATTTCTGGATCGATTTCGGGATCTGTCCGGGATCCCGTCAGGGTCATTTAGGGATTCGTTCGAAATCCCGTCAGGGTCATTTCGGGACTATATCGCGATCATTTCTGGATAGTTTACGAGGTCCGTCCCGGATCCCTTAAGGGTCATTTCGGGACTATTAGGTGATCACTTGAGGACCTTTCCGGCATCACTTCTGGATGATTTTCGGTATCCGTTCGGGATCCCGTCGGAATCATTGCGGGACTTTTTCGGAATCATTTGGGATCCCTTCCGGCATTATTTCTGGATGGTTTTCGGGATTTGTCCGCGATCCCCTCTAGGGGTCGTTTCGTGACTTTTTATGTTTTATTTCGGGATCATAATCACTGCGGGACTTTTTCGGAATCATTTGGGATCCCTTCCGGCATCATTTCTGGATGGTTTTCGGGATTTGTCCGGGATCCCGTGGAGGTTATTTCGGGACCTTTTCGGGGCTAATACGGGATAATTTGGGGATCCTCTAGGGGTCGTTTCGTGACTTTTTCTGTATTATTTCGGTATCATTTTGGGACCCTTTCAGCATAATTTCTTGATGGTTTGACGGATCCATCAGGGTCATTTCGGTATCATTTTGGGATCATTTGGGAACACTTCCGAGATCATTTCTGGATCCGTCCGGGATGCCGTAAGAGCCATTTCGGGATTTTTTGTTACTTTTCCGGGATAGTTTTTGCACCCTTCCGGGATCATTTCTGGATCTGTGCGGGATCCCATCTGGGTCATTTCCGGACTATTTCGGGATCATTTTGGGATCCTTCCGGAATCATTTCTGTATGGTTTTCGCGATCGGTCGTGGATCCCCTCGGAGCCATTTCGGAACTTTTTCTGGAGTATGTCGCGATAATTTAGGGACCCTTCCTGGATATTTTCTGGATGGTTTTTGAAATCCGCCCGGGAGCCCGTCAGGGTCATTTCGGAACCTTTTCGGGATCATTTTGGAACACCTTCAGGGATCGTTTCTGTGTGGTTCTCTGGATACGTCTAGAATCGTGTCGCTGTCATTTCGGGTTTTTTTGAGACTATTAGGGGAACTTTTGGAGACCCTTTCGGGGCATTTCTGGATGGTTTTCGGGATCCGTCCGCGATAGCGTGGGGGTCATTTCGTAGCTTTTTCTGGATAATTTCGGGATCATTTGGGATCCTATCAGGTTATCAGCTCATTTAGTTCTTTTTTTACTCAATTACAAAAATAAAATGCATTAGACAGAAAACAAAATTTTAAACAGATAATAAGCAGGCTAACGCGAATAGCCCATATATTTAAATTTCTCCTTGCGGACGGGGCCGCGAGTAAAGGCTAGTATATTATAAATGGGAAAGTTTGGATGTTAAGATATTTGGATGTTTGGATGTTTGTCCAGACGTTTGTCTTTGTGACTCAATAACGCAAGAACGGCTGGACCGATTTGGATGAAATTTTGCACACATATAGCCAATATTCTAGAAGGATCTACTAGCTATATATTTTTCAAAAGGGGCGTGGTCTCCGCCCCCTAGGAACAGTTATAATTTAATTATTATATTTTTTCGTCTTTGCGACTGAATCACGCCAGAATGGCTACACGGATTTTGATGAAATTTGGGACACAGACAGTGGTCTACTAGCGAAATTTTTTTCGAACATGGAAAGAGGGGTGGGGGTCCCACGACCCCTTCGAGAAATAATTTTTCAATAATTTTAACACATTATAACTTTACGTATACGGCCTTCACCAATATCACAGACTCAAGGGGTCAAATAAGTCGAGGGCTTACAAAGTAAGCAGTGACACCATCCGCCCGCCCCCCTTTATCACCCCCTCTGGTGTAAAATCTATAAATTGTTATAACTCAATATAAATTTTCTTCTAAATCAATAGTTTTTGGTATCTGGTACATACAGAACAAGATCTAGACAATTTTGGAGGAACGATCAGTTGTCCTCTCCTCTACTCCCGCCATCCCCCCTCCATCAATTGTTTTTATTAGCACGCTTTTATTAGCTTTACCTGTATGTTTCTATGTGACTTTTTATTCGCTCCAATGCGCCTGCTGCCTTATTAACATGGTTTTATAATTAGCTTCACCTTATTTGTAATCCCGTAAGGGTCATATCGAGACCATTCCGGGATCATTTCTGGATGGTTTTCGGGATCGGTCCGGGATTACGCCGGGGTAATTTCTGGACTTTTTCAGGACTATTTCGGGATCATTTTGGGACCCTTCCGGGATCATTTCTGTATAGTTTTCGGGATCCGTCCGGGATCCCGTCGGGGTTATTTTGGGACATTTTCTGGACTATTCCGCAATCATTTCGGGACTATTTCGCGATCATTTGGGGACCCTTCCGGCATCATTTCTGGATGGTTTTCGGGATCCGTCCGGGATCCCGTCGGGGTACTTTCGGGATCATTTGCGTACCTTCGAGAGATAAATTCTTGATGGTTTCCGGGATCATTACGGGACTTTTTCGGGGTTATTTTGGGTCCCTTTAGACATCATTTCTGGATGGTCCTCGGGATTCGTCCGGCATCCCGTCGGGGTCATTTCGGGACTTTTTCGCGACTAATACGGGATCATTCGGCAGCATTTCTGGATGGTTTTCGGTATCCGTCCGGGATCTCGTCGGGGTCATTTGGGGACTTTTTCGGGATCATTTGGGGGCTCTTCCAGCATCATTTCTGGATGGTTTGCGGGATCCGTCCAGGATCCTTCCGGGATCATTTCTGGATCTGTGCGGGATCCCATCTGGGTCATTTCCCGACTATTTCGGGATCATTTTGGGATCCTTCCGGAATCATTTCTGTATGGTTTTCGCGATCCGTCGTTGATTCCCTCGAAGCCATTTCGGAACTTTTTCTGGAGTATGTCGGGGTCATTTGGGGACTTTTTCGGGATCATTTGGGGGCTCTTCCGGCATCATTTCTGTATGGTTTTCGGGATCCGTACGGGATGCCGTCGGGGTCATTTCGGGACTTTTTCTCGACTAATGCGGGATCATTTGGGGACCCTTTCGACATCATTTCTGGATAGTTTTCGGGATCCTTCCGGGATCCGGACGGGGTCATTTCGGGTCTATTTCGGGATCATTTGGGATACCTACCGGCATCATTTCTGGATGGTTTTCGGTATCCGTCCGGGATCTCGTCGGGGTCATTTGGGGACCTTTTCGGGATCATTTGGGGCTCTTCCGGCATCATTTCTGGATGGTTTTCGGGATCCGTCCGGGATGCCGTCGGGGTCATTTCGGGACTTTTTCGCGACTAATACGGGATCATTTGGGAACCCCTTCGGCATCATTTCTGGATGGTTTTCGGGATCCGTCCGGGATCCCATCAGGGTAATTTCGGATATATTAGGGCTCATTTGTGGACCTTTCCGGCATCATTTCTGGATAATTTTCGGTATCCGTCCGGGATGCCGACGAGGTCGTTTCGGGATTATTTCGGGATCATTTGGGATACCTACCGGCATCATTTCTGGATGGTTTTTGGGATTCGTCCGGGATCCCGTCGGGGTTATTTCGGGACTTTTTCTCGACTAATACGGGATCATTTGCGGACCCTTTCGGCATCATTTCTGGATAGTTGCCGGGATCCGTTCGGGATCCCTTCACGGTCATTTCGGGACTATTAGGGGGTCATTTGAGAACCTTTCCGGCATCATTTCTGGATAGTTTTCGGAATCCTTTCGGGATCCCGTCAGGGTCATTTCGGGGTTTTTTCGGGATCATTTAAGGATGTCTTTCAGGATTCGTCCGGGAACCCGTCAGGGTAATTTCTGGACTTTTCCGAGACTATTTCGGGATCATTTTGGGACCTTGCCAAGATCATTTCTGGATGGATTTCGGGATTTGTCCGGGATGCCGTCAGGGTAATTTTGGGGCTATTAGGTTTGCATTTGAGGACCTTTCCGGCATCACTTCTGGATGGTTTTCGGTATCCGTTCAGGATCCCGTCGGAATAATTGCGGGACTTTTTCGGGATCATTGGCGTCCCTTCCAACATCATTTCTGGATGGTTTTTGGGATTCGTCCGGCATCCCGTCGGGGTAATTTCGGGACTTTTTCTCGACTAATACGGGATCATTTGCGGGCCCTTTCGGTATAATTTCTGGATAGTTGTCGGGATCTGTTCGGGATCCCGTCAGGGTCTTTTCGGAACTATTGGGAGATCATTTGAGGACCTTTCCGGCATCATTTCTGGTTAGTTTTCGGGATCCTTTCCGTGTCCCATCAGGGTCATTTCGAGACTTTTTCGGCATCATTTAAGATTGGTTTTCAGGATTCGTCCGGGATGCCGTCAGGGTCATTTTGGGACTATTAGGTGATCATTTGAGGACCTTTCCGGCATCACTTCTGGATGGTTTTCGGTATCCGTTCAGGATCCCGTCGGAGTAATTGCGGGACTTTTTCGGGATCATTTGGTGTCCCTTCCGGCATCATTTCTGGATGGTTTTTGGGATTCGTTCGGCATCCCGTCGGGGTCATTTCGGGACTTTTTCTCGACTAATACGGGATCATTTGCGGGCCCTTTCGACATCATTTCTAGATAGTTGTCGGGATCCGTTCGGGATCCCGTCAGGGTCTTTTCGGAACTATTAGGAGATCATTTGAGGACCTTTCCGACATCATTTCTGGAAAGTTTTCGGGATCCTTTCGGGGTCCAGTCAGGGTCATTTCGGGACTTTTTCGGGATAATTTAGAGATGGCTTTCAGGATCCGGTCGGGGTCATTTAGGGGTGCGTTCGAGATCCCGTCAGGGTCATTTCGGGACTTCTTCGGGACTATATCGGGATCATTTCTGGATGGTTTATGGGATCCGTCCATGACCCCTTAAGGGTAATTTCGGGACTA
Organism: Eurosta solidaginis; assembly: GCF_040869045.1. Classification (NCBI taxonomy): domain Eukaryota; kingdom Metazoa; phylum Arthropoda; class Insecta; order Diptera; family Tephritidae; genus Eurosta; species Eurosta solidaginis. The sequence goes on from NC_090324.1 coordinate 171,079,034, forward strand.
TTAGGTGATCATTTGAGGACCTTTCTGGCATCACCTCTGGATGATTTTCGGTATCCGTTCGGGATCCCGTCGGAATCAATGCGGGACTTTTTCGGAATCATTTGGGATTTCTTCCGGCATCATTTCTGGATGGTTTTCGGGATTTGTCCGGGATCCCGTCGGGGTTATTTCGGGACCTTTTCGGGGCTAATACGGGATCATTTGGGGATCCTGTAGGGGTCGTTTCGTGAGTTTTTCTGTATTATTTCGGGATCATTTTGGGACCTTTTCCGCATAATTTCTTGATGGTTTGACGGATCAATCAGGGTCATTTCCGGACTATTTCGGGACCATTCTGGGATCCTTCCGGAATCATTTCTGTATGGTTTTCGCGATCCGTCGTGGATCCCCTGGGAGCCATTTCGGAACTTTTTCTGGAGTATGTCGGGATAATTTAGGGACCCTTCCTGGATATTTTCTGGATGGTTTTTGAGATCCGCCCGGGAGCCCGTCAGGGTCATTTCGGAACCTTTTCGGGATCATTTTGGAATACCTTCAGGGATCATTTCTGTGTGGTGCTCTGGATACGTCTAGAATCGTGTCGCTGTCATTTCGGGTTTTTTTGGGACTATTCGGGGAACTTTTGGAGACCCTTTCGGGGCATTTCTGGATGGTTTTCGGGGTCCGTCCGCGATAGCGTGGGGGTAATTTCATAGCTTTTTCTGGATAATTTCGGCATCATTTGGGATCCTATCAGGTTATCAGCTCATTTAGTTCTTTTTTTTACTCAATTACAAAAATAAAATGCATTAGACAGAAAACAAAATTTTAAACAGATAATAAGCAGGCTAACGCGAATAGCCCATATATTTAAATTTCTCCTTGCGGACGGGGCCGCGGGTAAAGGCTAGTATATTATAAATGGGAAAGTTTGGATGTTAAGATGTTTGGATGTTTGGATGTTTGGTTGTTTGGATGTTTGTCCAGACGTTTGCCTTTGTGACTCAATAACGCAAGAACGGCTGGACCAATTTGGGTGAAATTTTGCACACATATAGCCAATAGTCTAGAAGGATCTACTAGCTATATATTTTTCAAAAGGGGCGTGGTCCCCGCCCCCTAGGAACAGTTATAATTTAATTATTATATTTTTTCGTCTTTGCGACTGAATCACGCCAGAATGGCTACACGGATTTTGATGAAATTTGGGACACAGACAGTCTACTAGCGAAATTTTTTTCGAACATGGAAAGAGGGGCGGAGGTCCCACGACCCCTTCGAGAAATTATTTTTCAATAATTTTTACACATTATAACTTTACGTATACTGGCCTTCACCAATATCACAGACTCAAGACGTCAAATAAGTCGAGGGCTTACAAAGTAAGCAGTGACACCCTCCGCCCGCCCCCCTTTATCTACCCCTCTGGTGTAAAATCTATAAACTGTTATAACTTAATATAAATTTTCTCCTAAATCAATAGTTTTTGGTATCTGGTACATACAGAACGAGATCTAGACAATTTTGGAGGAACGATCAGTGGTCCTCTCCTCTACTCCCGCCATCCGCCCTCCATCAATTGTTTTTATTAGCACGCTTTTATTAGCTTTACCTGTATGTTTCTATGTAACTTTTTATTCGCTCCAATGCGTCTGCTGCCTTATTAACATGGTTTTATAATTAGCTTCACCGTATTTGTAATCCCGTAAGGGTCATATCGAGACCCTTCCGGGATCATTTCTGGATGGTTTTCGGGATCGGTCCGGGATTACGCCGGGGTAATTTCGGGACTTTTTCGGGACTATTTCGGGATCATTTCTGTATAGTTTTCAGGATCCGTCCGGGATCCCGTCGCGGTTATTTAGGGACATTTTCGGGGCTATTCCGGAATCATTTCGGGACTATTTCGCAATCATTTGGGGACCCTTCCGGCATCATTTCTGGATGGTTTTCGGGATCCGTCCGGGATCCCGTCGGGGTACTTTCGGGATCATTTGCGTACCTTCGAGAGATAAATTCTTGATGGTTTCCGGGATCATTACGGGACTTTTTCGGGGTTATTTTGGGTCCCTTTAGGCATCATTTCTGGATGGTCCTCGGGATTCGTCCGGCATCCCGTCGGGGTCATTTCGGGACTTTTTCGCGACTAATACGGGATCATTCGGCATCATTTCTGGATGGTTTTCGGGATCAGTTCGGGATCTCGTCGGGGTCATTTGGGGACTTTTTCGGGATCATTTCTGGATGGTTTTCGGGATCCGTCCGGGATCTCGTCGGGGTCATTTGGGGACTTTTCCGGAATCATTTGGGGGATCTTCCGGCATCATTTCTGGATGGTTTTCGGGATCCGTCCGGGATCTCGTCGAGGTCATTTGGGGACTTTTTCGGGATCATTTGGGGGCTCTTCCGGCATCATTTCTGGATGGTTTTCGGGATCCGTCCGGGATCCCGTCGGGGTCATTTCGGGACTTTTTCGCGACTAATACGGGATCATTTGGGAACCCTTTCGGCATCATTTCTGGATGGTTTTCGGGACTTTTTCGCGACTAATACGGGATCATTTGTGAACCCTTTCGGCATTATTTCTGTATGGTTTTCGGGATCCCATCAGGGTGATTTCGGGACTATTAGGGGATCATTTCTGGTTAATTTTCGGGATCCGTCCGGGATGCCGACGAGGTCATTTCGGGACTATTTCGGGATCATTTGAGATACCTACCGGCATCATTTCTGGATGGTTTTTGGGATTCGTCCGGGATCCCGTCGTGATCATTTCGGGACTTTTTCTCGACTAATACGGGATCATTTGCGGACCCTTTCGGCATCATTTCTGGGTAGTTGTCGGGATCCCGTCACGGTCATTTCGGGACTATTAGGGGATCATTTGAGGACCTTTGCGGCATAATTTCTGGATTGTTTTCGCAATCCTTTCGGGATCCCGTCAGGGTCATTTTGGGACTTTTTCGGGGCTAATACGGGATCATTTGGGGATCCTCTAGGGGTCGTTTCGTGACTTTTTCTGTTTTATTTCGGGATCATTTGGTGACCCTTCCGGCATAATTTCTTGATGGTTTGCCGGATCCATCAGGGTCATTTCGTGACCATTTTGGGATCATTTGGGGACCCTTCCGAGATCATTTCTGGATCCGTCCGGGATGCCGTAGGAGCCATTTCGGGATTTTTTGTTACTTTTCCGGAATAGTTTTTGGACCCTTCCGGGATCATTTCTGGATCTGTGCGGGATCCCATCTGGGTCATTTCCGGACTATTTCGGGATCATTTTGGGATCTTTCCGGAATCATTTCTGTATGGTTTTCACGATCTGTCGTGGATCCCCTCGGAGCCATTTCGGAACTTTTTCTGGAGTATGTCGGGATAATTTAGGGACCCTTCCTGGATATTTTCTGGATGGTTTTTGAGATCCGCCCGGGAACGTTTTCGGAACGTTTTCGGGATCATTTTTGAACACCTTCAGGGATCATTTCTGTGTGGGTCTCTGGATACGTCTAGAATCGTGTCGCTGTCATTTCGGGTTTTTTTTGGGACTATTCGGGGAACTTTTGGAGACGCTTTTGGGGCATTTCTGGATGGTTTTCGGGATCCGTCCGCGATAGCGTGGGGGTCATTTCGTAGCTTTTTCTGGATAATTTCGGGATCATTTGGGATCCTATCAGGTTATCAGCTCATTTAGTTCTTTTTTTTACTCAATTACAAAAATAAAATGCATTAGACAGAAAACAAAATTTTAAACAGATAATAAGCAAGCTAACGCGAATAGCCCATATATTTAAATTTCTCCTTGCGGACGGGGCCGCAGGTAAAGGCTAGTATCTAATATATATTATAAATGGGAAAGTTTGGATGTTAAGATGTTTGGATGTTTGGATGTTTAGATGTTTGGATGTTTGGATGTTTGGATGTTTGGATGTTTGTCCAGACGTTTGTCTTTGTGACTCAATAACGCAAGAACGGCTAGACCGATTTGGATGAAATTTTGCACACATATAGCCAATAGTCTAGAAGGATCTACTAGCTATATATTTTTCAAAAGGGGCGTGGTCCCCGCCCCCTAGGAACAGTTATAATTTAATTATTATATTTTTTCGTCTTTGCGACTGAATCACGCCAGAATGGCTACACGGATTTTGATGAAATTTGGGACACAGACAGTAGTCTACTAGCGAAATTTTTTTCGAACATGGAAAGAGGGGTGAGGGTCCCACGACCCTTCGAGAAATTATTTTTCAAAATTTTTACACATTATAACTTTACGTATACTGGCCTTCACCAATATCACAGACTCAAGGGGTCAAATAAGTCGAGGGCTTACAAAGTAAGCAGTGACACCCTCCGCCCGCCCCCCTTTATCTCCCCCTCTGGTGTAAAATCCATAAATTGTTATAACTCAATCTAAATTTTCTCCTAAATCAATAGTTTTTGGTATCTGGTACATACAGAACGAGATCTAGACAATTTTGGAGGAACGATCAGTGGTCCTCTCCTCTACTCCCGCCATCCGCCCTCCATCAATTGTTTTTATTAGCACGCTTTTATTAGCTTTACCTGTATGTGTCTATCTAACTTTTTATTCGCTCCAATGCGCCTGCTGCGTTATTAACATGGTTTTATAATTAGCTTCACCTTATTTGTAATCCCGTAAGGGTCATATCGAGACCCTTCCGGGATCATTTCTGGATGGTTTTCGGGATCGGTCCGGGATTACGCCGGGGTAATTTCGGGACTTTTTCGGGACTATTTCGGGATCATTTTGGGACCCTTCCGGGATCATTTCTGTATAGTTTACGGGATCCGTCCGGGATCCCGTCGGGGTTATTTTGGAACATTTTCGGGACTATTCCGGAATCATTTCGGGACTATTTCGCGATCATTTGGGGACCCTTCCGGCATCATTTCTGGATGGTTTTCGGGATCCATCCGGGATATCGTCGGCGTCATTTGGGGACTTTTTCGGGATCATTTGGGGGCTCTTCCGGCATCATTTCTGGATGGTTTTCGGGATCCGTCCGGGATCTCGTCGGGGTCATTTCGGGACTTTTTCGCGACTAATACGGGATCATTTGGGAACCCTTTCGGCATCATTTCTGGATGGTTTTCGGGATCCGTCCGGGATCTCGTCGGGGTCATTTCGGGACTTTTTCGCGACTAATACGGGATCATTTGGGAACCCTTTCGGCATCATTTCTGGATGGTTTTCGGGACCCGTCCGGGATCCCGTCGGGGTCATTTCGGGACTTTTTCGCGACTAATACGGGATCATTTGGGAACCCTTTCGGCATCATTTCTGGATGGTTTTTGGGATCCGCCCGGGATCCCATTAGGGTAATTTCGGGACTATTAGGGGATCATTTGGGAACCTTTCCGGCATCATTTCTGGATAATTTTAGGGATCCGTCCGGGATGCCGACGAGGTAATTTCGGGACTATTTCGGGATCATTTGGGATACCTACCGGCATCATTTCTGGATGGTTTTTGGGATTCGTCCGGGATCCCGTCGTGGTCCTTTCGGGACTTTTTTTCGATTAATACGGGATCATTTGCGGACCCTTTCGGCATCATTTCTGGATAGTTGTCGGGATCCCGTCACGGTAATTTCGGGACTATTAGGGGATCATTTGAGGACCTTTCCGGCATCATTTCTGTATTGTTTTCGGAATCCTTTCGGGATCCCGTCAGGGTCATTTTTGGACTTTTTTGGGGCTAATACGGGATCATTTGGGGATCCTCTAGGGGTCGTTTCGTGACTTTTTCTGTTTTATTTCGGGATCATTTGGGGACCCTTCCGGCATAATTTCTTGATGGTTTGCCGGATCCATCAGGGTCAATTCGGGACCATTTTGGGATCATTTGGGGACCCTTCCGAGATCATTTCTGGATCCGTCCGGGATGCCGTAGGAGCCATTTCGGGATTTTTTGTTACTTTTCCGGGATATTTTTTGCACCCTTCCGGGATCATTTCTGGATCTGTGCGGGATCCCATCTGGGTCAATTCCGGACTATTTCGGGATCATTTTGGAATCCTTCCGGAATCATTTCTGTATGGTTTTCTCGATCCGTCGTTGATTCCCTCGGAGCCATTTCGGAACCTTTTCTGGAGTATGTCGGGGTCATTTGGGGACTTTTTCTCGACTAATACGGGATCATTTGCGGACCCTTTCGGCATAATTTCTGGATAGTTTTCGGGATCCTTTCGGGGTCCAGTCAGGGTCATTTCGGGACTTTTTCGGGATCATTTAGAGATGGCTTTCAGGATTCGTCCGGGAACCCGTCAGGGTAATTTCTGAACTTTTCCGAGACTATTTCGGGATACTTTTGGGACCTTCTCAAGATCATTTCTGGATGGATTTTGAGATCAGTCCGGGATGCCGTCAGGGTCATTTTGGTATTAGGTGATCATTTGAGGACCTTTCCGGCATCACTTCTGGATAGTTATCGGTATCCGATCAGGATCCCCTCGGAATCATTGCGGGACTTTTTCGGGATCATTTTGGGTCCCTCCCGAGATAATTTCTGGATGGATTTCGGGATCTGTCCGGGATCCCGTCAGGGTCATTTAGGGGTGCGTTCGAGATCCCGTCAGGGTCATTTCGGGACTTCTTCGGGAATATATCGAGATCATTTCTGGATGGTTTATGGGATCCGTCCATGACCCCTTAAGGATCATTTCGGGACTATTAGGTGATCATTTGAGGACCTTTCCGGCATCACTTCTGGATGATTTTCGGTATCCGTTCGGGATCCCGTCGGAATCAATGCGGGACTTTTACGGAATCATTTGGGATTCCTTCCGGCATCATTTCTGGATGGTTTTCGGGATTTGTCCGGCATCCCGTCGGGGTTATTTCGGGACCTTTTCGGGGCTAATACGGGATCATTTGGGTCTTGATGGTTTGCCGGATCCATCAGGGTCAATTCGGGACCATTTTGGGATCATTTGGGGACCCTTCCGAGATCATTTCTGGATCCGTCCGGGATGCCGTAGGAGCCATTTCGGGATTTTTTGTTACTTTTCCGGGATATTTTTTGCACCCTTCCGGGATCATTTCTGGATCTGTGCGGGATCCCATCTGGGTCAATTCCGGACTATTTCGGGATCATTTTGGAATCCTTCCGGAATCATTTCTGTATGGTTTTCGCGATCCATCGTGGATCCCCTCGGAGCCATTTCGGAACTTTTTCTGGAGTTAGTCGGGATAATTTAGGGACCCTTCCTCGATATTTTCTGGATGGTTTCTGAGATCCGTCCGGGAGCCCGTCAGGGTAATTTCGGAACTTTTTCGGGACTATTTCGGGATCAATTTGGTACCCTTCAGGCATCATTTCTGTGTGGTTATCTGTATAAGTCTAGAATCGTGTCGTTGTCATTTCGGGTTTTTTGGGACTACTTCGGGAACTTTTGGAAACACTTCCGGGGCGTTTCTGGATGGTTTTCGGGATCCGTCCGCGATAGCGTCGGGGTCATTTCGTGGCTTTTTCTCGATAATTTCGTTATCATTTTGGGATCCTATCAGGTTATCAGCTCATAAAGTTCTTTTTTTTACTCAATTAAAAAAATAAAATGCATTAGACAGAAAAAAAATTTTAAACAGATAACTTTATAAGCAGGCTAACGTGAATAGCCCACATATTTCATTTTCTCCTTGCGGACGGGGCCGCGGATAAAGGCTAGTATATTATAAATGGGAAAGTTTGGATGTTAAGATGTTTGGATGTTTGGATGTTTGTCTAGACGTTTGTCTTTGTGACTCAATAACGCAAGAACGGCTGGACCGATTTGGATGAAATTTTGCACACATATAGCCAATAGTCTAGAAGGATCTACTAGCTATATATTTTTCAAAAGGGGCGTGGTCCCCGCCCCCTAGAAACAGTTATAATTTAATTATTATATTTTTTGGTCTTTGCGACTGAATCACGCCAGAATGGCTACACGGATTTTGATGAAATTTGGGACACAGACAGTAGTCTACTAGCGAAATTTTTTTCGAGCATGGAAAGAGGGGTGCGGGTCCCACGACCCCTTCGAGAAATTATTTTTCATAATTTTTACACATTATAACTTTACGTATACTGGCCTTCACCAATATCACAGACTCAAGGGGTCAAATAAGTCGAGGGCTTACAAAGTAAGCAGTAACACCCTCCGCCCCCCCCTTTATCTCCCCCTCTGGTGTAAAATCCATAAATTGTTATAACTCAATCTAAATTTTCTCCTAAATCAATAGTTTTTGGTATCTGGTACATACAGAACGAGATCTAGACAATTTTGGAGGAACGATCAGTGGTCCTCTCCTCTACTCCCGCCATCCGCCCTCCATCAATTGTTTTTATTAGCACGCTTTTATTAGCTTTACCTGTATGTTTCTATCTAACTTTTTATTCGCTCCAATGCGCCTGCTGCCTTATTAACATGGTTTTATAATTAGCTTCACCTTATTTGTAATCCCGTAAGGGTCATATCGAGACCCTTCCGGGATCATTTCTGGATGGTTTTCGGGATCGGTCCGGGATTACGCCGGGGTAATTTCGGGACTTTTTCGGGACTATTTCGGGATCATTTTGGGACCCTTCCGGGATCATTTCTGTATAGTTTACGGGATCCGTCCGGGATCCCGTCGGGGTTATTTTGGAACATTTTCGGGACTATTCCGGAATCATTTCGGGACTATTTCGCGATCATTTGGGGACCCTTCCGGCATCATTTCTGGATGGTTTTCGGGATCCGTGCGGGATCTCGTCGGGGTCATATGGGGACTTTTTCGGGATCATTTGGGGGCTCTTCCGGCATCATTTCTGGATGGTTTTCGGGATCCGTCCGGGATATCGTCGGGGTCATTTGGGGGCTCTTCCCGCATCATTTCTGAATGGTTTTCGGGATCCGTCCGGGATCTCGTCGGGGTCATTTGGGGACTTTTTCGGGATTATTTTGGGGCTCATCCGGCATCATTTCTGGATGGTTTTCGGGATCCGTCCGGGATCCCGTCGGGGTCATTTCGGGAATTTTTCGCGACTAATACGGGATCATTTGGGAACCCTTTCGGCATCATTTCTGGATGGTTTTCGGGATCCGTTCGGGACCCCGTCGGGGTCATTTCGGGACTTTTTCGCGACTAATACGGGATCATTTGGGAACCCTTTCGGCATCATTTCTGGATGGTTTTCGGGATCCGTCCGGGATCCCATTATGGTAATTTCGGGACTATTAGGGGATCATTTGGGAAGATTTCCGGCATCATTTCTGGATAATTTTCGGGATCCGTCCGGGATGCCGACGAGGTCATTTCGGGACTATTTCGGGATCATTTGGGATACCTACCGGCATCATTTCTGGATGGTTTTTGGGATTCGTCCGGGATCCCGTCGTGGTCCTTTCGGGACTTTTTTCGACTAATACGAGATCATTTGCGGACCCTTTCGGCATCATTTCTGGATAGTTGTCGGGATCCCGTCACGGCCATTTCGGGACTATTAGGGGATCATTTGAGGACCTTTCTGGCATCATTTCTGTATTGTTTTCGGAATCCTTTCGGGATCCCGTCAGGGTCATTTTGGGACTTTTTCGGGGCTAATACGGGATCATTTGGGGATCCTCTAGGGGTCGTTTCGTGACTTTTTCTGTTTTATTTCGGGATCATTTGGGGACCCTTCCGGCATAATTTCTTGATGGTTTGCCGGATCCATCAGGGTCATTTCGGGACCATTTTGGAATCATTTGGGGACCCTTCCGAGATCATTTCTGGATCCGTCCGGGATGCCGTAGGAGCCATTTCGGGATTTTTTGTTACTTTTCCGGGATTGTTTTTGGACCCTTCCGGGATCATTTCTGGATCTGTGCGGGATCCCATCTGGGTAATTTCCGGACTATTTCGGGATCATTTTGGGATCCTTCCGGAATCATTTCTGTATGGTTTTCGCGATCCGTCGTTGATTCCCTCGGAGCCATTTCGGAACCTTTTCTGGAGTATGTCGGGGTCATTTGGGGACTTTTTCGGGATCATTTGGGGCTCTTCCGGCATCATTTCTGGATGGTTTTCGGGATCCGTGCGGGATCTCGTCGGGGTCATTTGGGGACTTTTTCGGGATCATTTGGGGGCTCTTCCGGCATCATTTCTGGATGGTTTTCGGGATCCGTCCGGGATATCGTCGGGGTCATTTGGGGACTTTTTCGGGATCATTTGGGGGCTCTTCCGACATCATTTCTGGATGGTTTTCGGGATCCGTCCGGGATCCCATCAGGGTAATTTCGGGACTATTAGGGGATCATTTGTGGACCTTTCCGGCATCATTTCTGGATAATTTTTGGTATCCGTCCGTTATGCCGACGAGGTCATTTCGGGATTATTTCGGGATCATTTGGGATACCTACCGGCATCCATTTCTGGATGGTTTTTGGGATTCGTCCGGGATCCCGTCGGGGTAATTTCGGGACTTTTTCTCGACTAATACGGGATCATTTGCGGACCCTTTCGGCATAATTTCTGGATAGTTGTCGGGATCCGTTCGGGATCCCGTCAGGGTCTTTCGGAACTATTGGGAGATCATTTGAGGACCTTTGCGGCATAATTTCTGGATTGTTTTTGGAATCCTTTCGGATCCCGTCAGGGTCATTTCTGTTTTTTTCGGGATCATTTAAGGATGGCTTTCAGGATTCGTCCGGGAGCCCGTCAGGGTAATTTCTGGACTTTTCCGAGACTATTTCGGGATCATTTTGGACCTTCCCAAGATCATTTCTGGATGGATTTCGGGATTTGTCCGGGATGCCCTCAGGGTCATTTTGGGACTATTAGGTGAGCATTTGAGGGACCGTTCCGGCATCACTTCTGGATGGTTTTCGGTATCCGTTCAGATTCCCGTCGGAATAATTGCGGGACTTTTTCGGGATATTGGGGTCCCTTCCGACATCATTTCTGGATGGTTTTTGGGATTCGTCCGGCATCCCGGTCGGGGTCATTTCGGGACTTTTTCTCGACTAATACGGCATCATTTGCGGGCCCTTTCGGTGTCATTTCTGGATAGTTGTCGGGATCCGTTCGGCATCCCGTCAGGGTCTTTTCGGAACTATTGGGAGATCATTTGAGGACCTTTCCGGCATCACTTCTGGATAGTTTTTGGAATCCTTTCGGATCCCGTCAGGGTCATTTCTGTTTTTTTCGGGATCATTTAAGGATGGCTTTCAGGATTCGTCCGGGAGCCCGTCAGGGTAATTTCTGGACTTTTCCGAGACTATTTCGGGATCATTTTGGGACCTTCCAAGATCATTTCTGGATGGATTTCGGGATTTGTCCGGGATGCCCTCAGGGTCATTTTGGGACTATTAGGTGAGCATTTGAGGACCGTTCCGGCATCACGTCTGGATGGTTTTCGGTATCCGTTCAGATTCCCGTCGGAATAATTGCGGGACTTTTTCGGGATATTGGGGTCCCTTCCGACATCATTTCCGGATGGTTTTTGGGATTCGTCCGGCATCCCGTCGGGGTCATTTCGGGACTTTTTCTCGACTAATACGGGATCATTTGCGGGCCCTTTCGGTGTCATTTCTGGATAGTTGTCGGGATCCGTTCGGGATCCGTCAGGGTCTTTTCGGAACTATTGGGAGATCATTTGAGGACCTTTCCGGCATCATTTCTGGTTAGTTTTCGGGATCCTTTCCGGTCCATCAGGGTCATTTCGGGACTTTTTCGGCATCATTTAAGATTGGTTTTCAGGATTCGTCCGGATCCGTCAGGGTAATTTCTGGACTTTTCCCAGACTATTTGGGGATAATTTTGGGATCCTCCCAAGATCATATCTGGATGGATTTCGGGATCTGTCCGGGATGCCGTCAGGGTCATTTTGGGACTATTAGGTGATCATTTGAGGACCTTTTCGGCATCACTTCTGGATGGTTTTCGGTATCCGCTCAGGATCCCGTCGGAATTATTGCGTGACTTTTTTCGGGATCATTTGGTGTCCCTTCCGGCATCATTTCTGGATGGTTTTTGGGATTCGTCCGGCATCCCGTCGGGTTCATTTCGGGACTTTTCTCGACTAATACGGATCATTTGCGGGGCCCTTTCGGCATCATTTCTAGATAGTTGTCGGGATCCGTTCGGGATCCCGTCAGGGTCTTTTCGGAACTATTAGGTGATCATTTGAGGACATTTCCGGCATCATTTCTGGATAGTTTTCGGGATCCTTTCGGGGTCCAGTCAGGGTCATTTCGGGACTTTTTCGGGATCGTTTAGAGATGGCTTTCAAGATTCGTTCGGAACCCGTCAGGGTAATTTCTGAACTTTTCCGAGACTATTTCGGGATAATTTTGGGACCTTCCCAAGATCATTTCTGGATGGATTTTGGGATCAGTCCGGGATGCCGTCAGGGTCATTTTGGTATTAGGTGATCATTTGAGGACCTTTCCGGCATCACTTCTGGATGATTTTCGGTATCCGTTCGGGGATCCCGTCGGAATCAATGCGGGACTTTTACGGAATCATTTGGGATTCCTTCCGGCATCATTTCTGGATGGTTTTCGGGATTTGTCCGGGATCCCGTCGGGGTTATTTCGGGACCTTTTCGGGGCTAATACGGGATCATTTGGGGATCCTCTAGGGGTCGTTTCGTGACTTTATCTGTATTATTTCGGGATCATTTTGGGACCCTTTCGGCATAATTTCTTAATGGTTTGCCGGATCCATCAGGGTCATTTCGGGACCATTTTGGGATCATTTGGGGGACCCTTCCGAGATCATTTCTGGATCCGTCCGGGATGCCGTAGGAGCCATTTCGGGATTTTTTGTTACTTTTCCGGGATAGTTTTTGCACCCTTCCGGGATCATTTCTGGATCTGTGCGGGATCCCATCTGGGTCAATTCCGGACTATTTCGGGATCATTTTGGAATCCTTCCGAATCATTTCTGTATGGTTTTCGCGATCCATCGTGGATCCCCTGGGAGCCATTTCGGAACTTTTTCTGGAGTTATTCGGGATAATTTAGGGACCCTTCCTGGATATTTTCTGGATGGTTTTTGAGATCCGCCCGGGAGCCCGTCAGGGTCATTTCGGAACCTTTTCGTGATCATTTTGAACACCTTCAGGGATCATTTCTGTGTGGTTATCTGGATACGTCTAGAATCGTGTCGCTGTCATTTCGGGTTTTTTTTGGGGACTATTCGGGGAACTTTTGGAGACCCTTTCGGGGCATTTATGGATGGTTTTCGGGATCCGTCCGCGATAGCGTTGGGGTCATATCGTAGCTTTTTCTGGATAATTTCGGGATCATTTGGGATCCTATCAGGTTATCAGCTCATTTAGTTCTTTTTTTTACTCAATTACAAAAATAAAATGCATTAGACAGAAAACAAAATTTTAAACAGATAATAAGCAGGCTAACGCGAATAGCCCATATTTTTAAAATTTTCCTTGCGGACGGGGCCGCGGGTAAGGGCTAGTATATTATAAATGGCAAAGTTTGGATGTTAAGATGTTTGGATGTTTGTCCAGACGTTTGTCTTTGTGACTCAATCACCCAAGAACGGCCGGACCGATTTGGATGAAATTTGGCACACATATAGCCAATAGTCTAGAAGGATCTACTAGCTATATATTTTTCAAAAGGGTGGAGGGCCTGCCACCTACGAACAGTTATAATTTAATTATTATATTTTTTCGTTTTTGCGACTGAATCACGCCAGAACGGCTACATGGATTTTGATGAAATTTGGGACACAGACAGTAGTCTACTAGCGAAATCTTTTTCGAACATGGAAAGAGGGTGGGGGTCCCACGGACCCCTTCGAGCAATTACTTTTTAATTATTTTTACACATTATAACTTTACGTATACTGGCCTTCACCAATATCACAGACTCAATGGGTCAAATAATTCGAGGGCTTACAAAGTGAGCAGTGACCACCCTCTGCTCCCCTCCCCGCCCCCCCCCCCCCCCCCTTCTACCCCTCTGGTGTAAAATCTATAAATTGTTATAACTCAATATAAATTTTCACCTAAATCAATAGTTTTTGGTATCTGGCACATACAGATCGAGATCTAAACAATTTTGGAAAGCGAGCAGCGGTACTTCTCCTCCCGCACGCTTTTATTAGCTTTACCTGTATGTTTCTTTGTAACTCTTCATTCGCTCCAACGCGCCTGCTGCCTTATTAAAATTGTTCTACAATTAGCTTCGCCTTACTTGTAATCCCGTTGGGGTCATATCGAGACCCTTCTGGGATCATTTTTGGATGGTTTTCGGGATCCGTCCGGGATCCGTCGGGGTTATTTTCGCGACTATTCCCGATCATTTCGGGATTTTTTCACGAACATTTAGGGACCTTTCCGGCAACATTTCTGCATGGGTTTCGGGATCCGTTCGGCATCCAGTCGGGGTATTTTCGGCATCATTTGCGTACCTTTGAGAGATAAATTCTTGATGGTTTCCGTATCATTACGGGACTTTTTCGGGGTCATTTTGGTTCCCTTCCGCCATCATTTCTGCATGGTTTTCGGGATCCGTCCGGATCCCGTCGGGGTCATTTCGCGACTTTTTCTGGATCATTTGGGGTCCCTTCTTGCATCATTTCTGGATGGTTTTCTTGATCCGTTCGGGATCATTTCGGGGACTATTAGGGCATCATTTGAAGACCTTTCCGGCATCATTTCTGCATAGCTTCCGGGATTCGTCGGGGATCATTTCGGGACTATTAGGAGATCATTTGAAGACCTTTCCGGCATCATGTCTGCATAGTTTCCGGGATCCGTCGGGGATCTCGACGGGGTCATTTCGGGACTATTTCGGAT